>NC_089528.1:16805868-17076503 GCF_963924715.1 Thunnus thynnus
AACTCAGCACTTACAGTGAACACCACGAAAGAAAATATATGCACAATATGAACAAAATATAACTTAATGACTTGTGTTCAAAAGGAGTTTTTTTTTTAGGTACCACCTCACAAATCCTACAAATGCAAGCACATGCATTATCCAAGACATGGCTAGAGCTGTCAAGTCATTTGACTGTTCCATGCAAAGCTGTGATAGCTTTGTAGATATTAAAAAAAATCCACAGGATAAATTATGTGGTCAATGAAATATGTGGGCTAAACCCAGCTGAATGGGTTCTGTGGTTTCTTTCAAGACCAGCACAGGTGGTCTTGAAAGCTCTCCATGGCACAGTAGATGTTTATGTTAAAATGGTGAGGTTCAAAGAGAGGGGCCCTTTTTGACAGAGCTGTTTCCGGTGATTCTTTAAAGAAGATTGTTTGAAGCAAGGTCTGCCAAGTTTAAAGTAAGACAAATCTGACCAAAAGTAAACTAAATAATTTGTCAGACAAATTACAGCAGGGCTGGGCATGAAATGCAACTTTGAACATTATTTAAGCAGCCTATTTGCAAATCTCAATCACTCTCCAAACCACTTATCACTTCAAAAATCTCCCTTGCATAAGTCTCATGTCTTACACAGGTCAGTGCAAGCAACCTAGCTGCTGCCTGTTTTTGTGGCTCTTTGGCTTTTGTCCCCTGACCCATGACAAATCCTCCCTTCATTCAGGAAATGATCTTGATGATCTTCAACTTCTGTATGACAAATTAAGATGGACTTTGGCTCATTTATCTCTACAATAGCAGGTTTGAAGTGTGTGAACATGGCTACACTGTATTGTATGTTGATACCTAATGGATCTCTGTATTTTTTTCCATTCATATGTCCAGAACAAGTAAAACATTCATTGTACATCCCATGATGTCTCCATCAAAATACTGGCTACTTTTCTGGGAACTTTTGCCCTTGATAAACTATTTTCAGGACACAGTAGGCAAGCCATTGTTCTGGTAAACATTTACACCATGTATCAGACTGCCAGTCACTCCTTTTTCTGGGGAATGTATTTTAGGAGCCCTGACCACATGTGCTTATCTGCCTGAGTGAGCCCAGAGTAGACCATGTGAGGCAAACATACCAGGGCTTACTGCTGTCTGTCTCCCATTTGATCAGACTGAGCTGCCTCTGATTGGTGGGTGTCAGGTGCTGAATGAACATCGGACATTACTGGTTTAAATGAAGTTCTGATTTGTGTCTGGATTGATGTCCAAAGGACTTTATGTAACGTCTAAGGCTGTGGATTTTTTTCTGTTGGTGACAGGTGTTTATTGTGTTGATGATGGAGCTTTGCGTGGTGGTTTTGTGGCTTTAAATGGATTCTTATTATAGAACATCTTGTTGTTTATCTATGATTTATAGGTTGGTTGCTCAACAGGTGATGATGTTGCGTATACTTGCTTTTCACTTTCTGGAGAATCATAAGACAGGAAAGATCCTTGACTGAAAAAGTTGGAAGACGGAATGATCTGGTTCAGGTTAGTGCAATGGCTTTGGCTTTTGCTCACAGATCTGCAATCGTCAAGAGACAAAGCTTCCAAGAACTCAATTTTAGAGACATTCCCCTGGAACTTAATCCCCTCTCTTAGGGGTCCACCTCCCACCGAAGTTGGTTTGAATGTTTTATTTGCAGCCGTCGCCCCCTTTTGTGTTAGAACCCTTCTAGGCGGTATTGTGTGACATCCTTTCTGCGCTCTCAGACTCTCACAAAGCTTTGGTTCTTTTTAAGCCCTGCTGAAAGTGACCTGGCCTTCTCTTTTCACTGCATAAATGGATAGAAATAGAGAGGTGGTGTAATGTGGTGGTGAGAAAGTACTTAAACAGAAAACACTCACACACACAAACACACAAGTTTTAGACTGAAGACATTCCACTTTCCCTTGACATCTCTTGCTGAATAGACATTCAGCTACAACCACGCATGATGCTTGCATGCATGCATGATCTTGTGGAGACAGATTCATTATGCATGGCTGCACTGCATCCTTCCAAATATATATATATAGATATATATAGATATATAATACAACATGTAAAGGCTATAATCCTGCATTAGTTGTAAATATGTAAATCAAAAAGAGCAAGAATGGAGTAGATTGCTGTTAAAAATTGAGTTTATCCTGCTGTTTACATACAGTATGCCTGGTAATAAAGATTTGATCATACAGTGCAGCTGGCTCAATCTGACCCCAGAGACAAGATTGACTGTTAGACATGTCCCTATTGCTGTAGTGACGATAGAGGTGATGTAAGTGCCTGTATTTAGCCGGCTGCCTGGGGCGCCAGGCCAACCCAGCAGATATTTACTACTCCACCAAGAGCCACCTTGTGCTAGTTAGCGGTAGCAGTCTGGCCGGGAAAGTGCATCACGGGTGACTGTTGGACTGCTGTTCCTCCTAAATCTGGAGTGTCGATGTGGAAAAGCTTGAGGGGTTTAACGTGGGATCACTGACGCAGTGTGATGTGTTAGAGAACAGAAGTTTTCCTAGACCCATTTGATAGGCTGTTTCATGAATAATATTACATGCATCAGACTGCTTTCATTTGAGGTCACTGATAGATGTGGGAAGAAATACTGGTATAATAGGAGGTATAATATTGCAATGTTACACATCTTGTACTGAAATGTTAATATACCATCATGCATTTAGCGCAGAGATTTCAAAGTTTTTAAGGAGTTTCTTTGTCTGCAGTCAACTGTAATGAAGATTTATAATTTAACTGAGAGAGAATACTTGTAATAATAGTAAGTTCAAAATTTCTTTAATTTATCAATTCCAAGGCCTCTTTGTAAATCATGATAAAACCTAAACACACTGATGCTCAATGCTTACATCTTATTGCCCAACTTGTTCTCTAGCTTTTGTAACGGTTTAATAATGACATCTAATAAATAGGCACGCATGTAGTATTCAATGCAGAAAAGCGCTCAGACAATTCTCGAGAAGCAGCCGCACCTCAGGCTTTTACAATGAGAAGATTGCTAACAAGTAGAAACTTGTAGGCTATATACTGTATGTTTTCTGTTGCAGTTCTTTTTTGACTTTTAGCCAACTGCTCTTTGTTGCTGTATTACTAATTCCGTCATGGAGACGGAGAAAAATACACCAGACTACCCCACTCCCCTTCCACCGTCCACCTGTTGCACACAGACAAACAGTTGTACATTGCATTGTTACAAAGTGGAGGGCAACTGCTCCACCCCTCTGGGCTGCCGTGTGTTCTGTCTGGCAGAGCTGATCCACTCCAACAGAAGGTGATGCCTCCTCTCCTTTGAATCGCATTCCTCTGATCTAACATCAGACTCTCAGGGACTCACGCAGATGGCTTGTATCTGTCAGGATTGTGATTTCACTGGTCCTCTTGGCTCTGTGGTGCCTTCTGGTTGGAATTTGGGATTAGGATATTCAATATCTACTTCTCGACTGCACTTGCTGAAAATGTACTTATGTACGTTACATTGCCAGCTTACATCTCATACCTGTTACACATTACGGTATTGTAGATAAGATTGAGATCCAAGATATTAGATAGTTTCACTGTACACCATAGACACTACAGTTTCTAGTAGAAACTCCAGTGGGAAATTCCTACTCAGTCCATTTTACATTACACTCCATTTCATCAACACAAAGAGATTATGATTGAAGGGATCCACGTGGCAGGCACAGCAAGGAGAATAACTAGCAAAGGGTCACGCAACCTCACTTTTTTTTCTATATTTATGATTCTTTTTTTTTTTTTTTTTTGTGAGTGTGAAACACTGCTACCCTGCTCTATTACCTGAAGTGCAGGCATGTGTGAAGTTAGAGAGCAAAAATCCTATGTGAAGCTGCACGGCTGCTGCAGTTCACACTTAAGGGTGCACATTTGTCACGCTTGAGCTGTCACACACACACAAACAGGGCAAACCAGGGGTCATTAATCGAGAAATGATAACAAACATAAATACACACTGGTCATAAAATGTCAGGGGTCAATGAATTTAGGAATAATGTTACTGTGTGTGTTTGTCAAAATGCATTTGCACATTGTACATTGCTACAAGTGTACTGAGAAAAGGAAAATGTTAATATGCTGTTGTTAAAATGGTGTTTGGTCACGAGGGACTAGGTGTGCTGTTGTGTCAATTAGAAGGTTAAAGGATATCTGGAAACTTTATACCTTGTATATGTGCCATTATTATAGGGGGTCAAGGTCAGGAATTTGAGATGGGGGTAGAGAGTGGGTGTCAAACAGTCCATACCTGTCCCAGCTCAACCCCTGACCTTTTTGACACCCACCCACAGCCTCCTACACTAAACCTCCTGGCATGACACTCTTGTCTAAAGCCTGAGGCTACAGAAGCAGGGAGGGGCAGAGGATGGCTCTGTACAAGTGTTATTCCAAGTGTTTTTGCCACAAGCTTGTCAATCTGTTTCATGTCTTTGTGCGCCAGTGGAATCCTGCGCTGGTGTGCTTAGCATGCCATCACGATATTTCATGCTCCCTCCAAACAATACGTAGGTGCTGGACATATTTCAAGAGTGTGTGTTTAGACTGGCAGGACACAGATGGAGAGTCAGGCCTGAAATTAAGCAAAGCTGTGCCAAGACAGGCCCCATCTTCCAAGATTATGTTGTCTGTTTCTGACTCGGTTTGTTTCCGGAGGATTCTTCCTACCATCACTCAGTTACTGGCATCAAGTCGGTATGAGATATCACAGTTAATAGCATCACCACATTAAGGCTAGATGAGAATCAATATTCAAGTACTTGTTTTTTTAAGTATGACTTTAAATTCTTTACAGTCAGAAAGAATAAGTATAGCGGACAGAACAGTATTACCATTGAGTCTGTTGGGATTATCTTTCACATTTGACAACAGGCCAACTAATGTACCAGAACCAGGGTAGAAACAATTCTCTATGGGTGATAAAGGGCTTTGTTATTCTTGAGAAACTGGAGAATGGTTTGTAGTTACCATCTTTATCAGTTCTCTATCCATGACAAGTGGTGGAGAAGATTTTCACTGCTGTGCGTTGCCGTCAATGACAGGTTCCTGAAAGCATTGGCATGCTCTGCTTTGGGGGCATTAGGAGGGAAGGGGAATGTGGCGCTATGTTTGGAATCTGAGATGGGTCTGCATGCCAGCCAGCACGTCTCTGGCCCCCCTACCCTTTTTACCCCCCATCCCACCCACCTGCCTCCCTTCCCTCGGCCTTCCCCTTAACGTCATCACAGCCCGTGTGAACTGAACTTCCTCCCAGTCCTCAGCAGAACCAACATATTGATAGTAGGCAGCTCAGCTCTGCAAAGCTCTGCTTCTGTTTTTAGCAGGATGACAGCCCACGTCTTGTTTGGGTGTGCCATTCTTCTTTTTTTGTTCTTGGCGCATCCTGTTGCATGTGAGTGGAAGTGTACACTGATTAATTTCAAGACACACCCCATTTAAAGTGAGGTCAGATTGAGGCATCTAAAGCTATTTGATTTTTGACTGTTTTGCTTAATGGCAACAGTGATTAAAGTACAATCAAATAGGCTATTTCTGATTTGCATCCAAATTATTTTGTTGTTTGCTATAAGAGATTGTTGACATTTAAAAAAGGTCAGAAAGTTTTCCCGGTGCCCTCTGAACTCTCTCACAATCCATCAGTTCAAGAGCTACTTGAACTTCAGGCTATTACCTCTCAGGGTTGGGGGGAGGAATCCATCAAGATAATTGTGGATCCTTCTTGACACAGTCCATGGCTCCACAGCAGAGTCTCTGCTGTGCTTTACTTTGCTTTGATATGTTAGCATAGCTGCCTGCCTCATGCAAGGAGAGACAGAAACCTGAATGTTACAAATGCCCGCTGGGGTTTTCATCAAGGTGCTGAGGGATGCTAGACGAGTGTGGGCCTGCCTTCATACATCTCAAAGAGAGACAGTCTATAGAAATGTCTTGTATTTAAAGAGCACACAATATTCTAGGTTCAGTTTTCATTCATCACTTCAATCCTGATAGCAGATTCCATTTAGCAAGTTTAGCAAATATGCCTACAGTACCCTGTTTTTGAGACATGTTAAATGTTGCTTTAGGATCCCTGCCAGAACTGAAACTCTCTTCCAGCCTCACAAAACAAGACAGGGGTGTGGTGGTCAGGTGTGGTTGCGGCTTTTTATTGACACTGCAGGTGCCACGTGCAGGTTGGTGTCACAGGGTTTAAATTCCAAACCATGCCAAGTCCATGCCAGACAGTAACAAAGAGAGCTTTCATTATCACAAATTACCTTTCCATTGTACAATGTTCAGTCAAGCTGAAGTCACCCGCTTTTAGGGCTTGATGATGATGTCGATGAACTGCAAAGAAAACGCTCTGCACTGAATGTCACGAGCCTGACAGAAAGCTCAGTGCTGGCAGAAACAATCACTGACACAATTTTCTGCCCTTGTATGGTTCTGATGGGAGGCGGAGATAGAGAGTTCAGAGAACAGATGTGGATCATGTGGGCTTAGCCGATGTCTTTTCACTAACCTGGCTGCACCTGCACCACTTTTATTGACTCTCTGCTGATATATGTTGGTGAATTGTTTGTGCTTTACTATATGGCCACACAATCTTAAAGTAAAGCTGCAAGAACTTAAAAGAAGCTCAAAACAGGAAGTCCTGATTTTGATTCACTGAAATGGCACATTAAAATCATTAGTTCTGTGATGATACAACAGCCAAGCTGATGTTGTGCTCTGGCTTTCATAAGAACGGAAATAAGAGTATTGTCAGAGCAGCTGGCCAAGACTGGGGCCTTACTTAATAGAGCAAGTACAGCACAGGAAACAAAAACATTTTGCCAAAATCCGCCCTGAACTGTGACTACCTTTTGTTTATCCTGCTCTTTGTGTTCTGGTGTTTAGCTCTTCCATGTTGCGTACATCCTCATCAAGTTTGCTAATTCACCTCGTCCTGACCTGTGGGTGCTGGAGCGCTCCGTGGACAACGGGAAAACCTACACTCCCTGGCAGTATTTTGCACGTAAGTTCTCATATAGTATTTGTCTTCATTATATTCTAAAAAAGAAAACAAGTGTTTCTCATTACTTGTTTTATGACTGAAATGAGTTGTTGGTCAGATTATAGGCTAGAAAATCAGCTAAAGTTTCTAACACATATGACCAGTCTTGCACCTTGTAAATACATCTGAAATGCATGTTCTTAGTTTTTGAATAGCTCTGCAACATATTCTTGTAAATAAATGCCACTAATCTTTATTGCCAACTGTATAACACAATAGTGATTAAGATCATCCCCAATTTCAGACAATTTCTGTTTATAGCACTTGGTATCAGGATTTTTCTTCAGATGTGACAATGGTGTTTGGAATAAACAGAAAGAGATTAGAAAGTGATCTCTAAAAAGTGTAGTGCAAAAACACTACAGCAGCAACCACTCATTAATAAAATCCTGTGAAAAACACAGATTTGGGGGGATTATCAAGTATTTGGCAATGAACAGATCTTAAATCCAGCTTGTTCATCATCACACTCTGACGAATGGGCTGTGTCTGAAATCACTCCCTTATATACTCATTCACTACATAATAGACACTAAATAGTTTATTCAGTAGTGAGCAGCAAATCAAGATTTTGGACACAAACCAATCATTGCCATTTTTTGTCCTCACCATCAGCTGTAGAGTCCCGCAATGGTAATTTTCACATCTATAAAATGTCAAGCATTGCATTGTGGGACTGTTAGTTGTTAGTGCCATTGTGGAATTTTTGAGGGCACTATATAGTAGATATATTTACATGCTCAGCATTCAGACACTCAAATAAAATGGCGGAGAATAAATATAGTGCACTATATACGGTAACAGTCAAAAGTTTGGACACACTTTCCCATTGACTTGAATGAGAAAGTGTGTCCACACTTTTGACTGGTAATTGAGTAAATAGGGAGTGATTTCGGACGCAGCTATGATCTTTCTCATGGAATACAGTTTGACATGTTATTAAAGGAAAACCACAGGTGTCGCTAATAATGTTAGTGATGGCTCAGTGTCCCAATAAGCCATGACAGTGTCAGCATGTGCACTACCAGAGCCCCAGAAAAGGCACCAATTAATGGAATTATTATTATTGTAATTATTTACACCTGTGCTTTTCCTGCTATGAGAAGTCAAAATGTCTGTTGTGAAAAAGGCCCATTTTGAAAATGGATTAAGATTTGTTTACAAGCACTCATTTAATTCTGGCACAGTGATCAGCCTGCTTAAGACAGTTTAAGACAGGAAGAGCGTGTGTTTGTGGTATTTGAAACAAGATGGATAGAGCAACATTCTAACTTAAATAAATTCCAGGATTAAAAACTTCATGAAGTTCAGAAAGTGGCAGGTGGTTACTTGCAGTCAATATAAAACTTAATTACTAGGCCTATAATGCCATATCTTGTCCAAGTGACTCTAAACTACATACTTGAATACATACATAAATAGATTTGCTGAGTTGGCATATCTGAGTCACAATGTCTCATATCTGGGAGGCACCTGTGCACACAGATTGCCGGTAAACACACTATGAATCATCAGGTTTACAATCTCAGAGTTTCTCTTTGCTATCAACTTTGCTTGATCCAAGTTATTGTTTATTCAGGATCTCTTAAGTTTTCAGAACAGACTCTTCATGATTCACTGATTCAGATTTAAGTTTTGCTTTTGAAAGGAAAAACACCCATTTTAATAAAAGAAATTTCACATTTTACATATTTCACTTATTCTTATATAAACCCATATTAATTCATTTAGCAACACAACGTGATTCATGAATATGAGGCTTTTTGGCAGCTGACTCTTAAACCTCAGATGTCAGAGCGTCACACAAGCACCTGAACACAACATTAGGCAATGTTTCATTTACTTGGTACCGCTGTGTTATATTAATTGGTGATAGAGAATATCTATACAGAAGCCTCTATGGAAATGTCATTGACTTGTAATATGCAAAATGAATAAATTGCAAGTTGACAAATTAAAAGTCTTTTCTTTTCTTTCCCTTGTTGGCAGATTCAAAGCATGAGTGCATTGAAAGGTTTGGAAAGCAGCCCAATGCTCGTGCAGTAAACGATGATGACCAGCTATGCACCACAGAATACTCTCGGATAGTTCCCTTGGAGAATGGAGAGGTAAAATATTATGTCAAGTAGCTACACTGAATCAAAATCTTAAATTTTCTGAGGTATCAAAAAGGAATCTCTGTGAAATGAATGCTGTGTTGTCCAGATTGTGGTGTCTCTGGTCAACGGAAGGCCAGGTTCCAAAAACTTCACCTACTCACCTGCCCTGCGAGACTTTACAAAAGCCACAAACATCCGCTTGCACTTCCTCCGCACCAACACCCTTCTGGGCCACCTCATCTCCAAGGCTCAGAGAGATCCTACCGTCACACGCAGGGTGAGGCATAAACTGTACAACCTCGCACTAAGGTGCGATGCTATCTGACTCTTATCTCCCATTTGGGCAAGTCAAATTTATAGCTCTGCACTGGTTTATTTATTGCTCACACAAACTCACTCCCTGCTCATACATTTATCCTTGTCGAGGCCCAATGCCAGATCTGTGTGTTCAGTCATCATGATGATTCCCTCGGTAGAGACAGCTAAGATGGTTTGGAAAGCTTCCATAGGCTGCAGGTGTGGGATATGGCACTTACATGGCACTCCAATAGCCTCAGAGTGATGGGGCTAAAACCTATGTTTTGCAGTTTTTCTCTGAGTAATGGCTAAAGATATTCTTTCACATAGCTGTAGTGAAACTGTTTAGATTGTATTGTTAAGTAAATCTCTTGTAGATGTTTAAAATCAGTATATAGTATAAATTAGTCACTGTTGTCAACTGTCATTCATATCTTATGAACTTTTATTATGCACTGATTCACTCCATAAAGCTAGCCTTAGCTCATGGGTCATGGTTTAAGTTTGTTATTGTCAACACGTGTGACTCACTTCTACTGCCAAGGAAAACTAGATAATGTTGTGGGTGATGAGTTGCTGATAACACACCTTTTACCTTGAAATGCTGCTGGTAGTAAAATTTTTTAATTATTTGTTGACAGTATTACTATAGTATCAAAGACATCAGTGTGGGTGGACGCTGCGTTTGTCACGGACATGCACAGATGTGTGGTGGGAGTCGTGACACGGACAACCCAAGCAGGTTAGTAATGCTCCTTATCTTCAGCAGGGCTATAAATATTTGTTTCAATACTTTTGTGTGGAAAGTTCTGGTTGAAGCATATTTCATCATTAATTATGGTCTGAATCTTATGAGCTTATCAAAAGTTAACTTTGAAGAATAACTTCAAACAGTAAATCCATCTCACGCGTTTATTCATTAACAGAGTTAAATAGACATTTTGTACAATGGGTCCCACTGTGTATTTCTGCTGTCATGTGGTGAATTAATGTTGAAATAGAAGAAGAAAAGACCACAGAGATGCTGGCAAATGCTGAGATTTGAGTGATAGTGAATTGTTCTGAGAAAGGACAATTACCTCATATGTTTGTACATTGACATCACTATTGTAAAAGACTGCAGCTTATTTTAGTTACTCTGATTACTGACCATATTGCTGTAAATGGATGGTAAAAGGACAAGATGTGATAAAGTGCTGCTTTGAACAACAGTAGCTCTTTGTATTCTGAGCAGCTAAACAACAGAACAATATAGGACTCTTGTATGCTTAATGTTGTATAGTGAATTGGCCATTTTAAGTGAATGTACCCATTTACTTTCTAGGCCCAGTAAGAAGCTGTTGCTGTTTTCAGTGAAAAGGTTATGATATGCTACTTGAGCGGCACAAAGCAGCTAAAGAGACAGACATTGCTATCAGGAGTTTATAAAAATATAAACAGAGATAAAAAAGGAGCGTGAAGATAGCACTGGAGCACAACTCCAAATGAATGCTAATGTTGTTCCGTGTCTGCTGGATGTGCTGCCTGAGCGGTTAAAAACAGTTAATGCAGGTTTAAAGAAAGTTTAGGGCTTTTGTGCTACCAACACGATATACATATCAGATTCTGAGCATCACTAAACCAAGGTGTTTCATTTTCTCTCTTCAGACTCCAGTGTGAGTGCCAACACAACACCTGTGGTGACTCATGTGACCGCTGCTGCCCGGGCTTTAACCAGAAACCATGGCGTGCTGCAACTTTTGATAGCCCCAATGAGTGTCAACGTAAGTGCACAATGCTTCCTCCAATGTGTAAACAAAACCACACTCTGCTACTACTCACGCTGCTGGCTCCTTGAATTATGACCCCCATAGAGGACTGAAATGTCCTCTTGCCTCTGATATTTAAGCCCTGTTGTGGATGTCCTGATATGGTATTGTAGAGAGCCTCAGCAAAGAGTTGAGAAAACATTCCTCATGGTGTGTGTGATAAATGGCACAGTGCACAACTAGCTCAAGGATAACTGCTTTTTTGTCTGCTTAGCCAACTAGTCAGCCGGCTAGCCAGGCCCCCACCGGCCCACCAGATAGTCCCCCATGCCAGTTTATCAGTGATCTATCCAGTCAGCCAGCAGAGCCTGTGTCAGCTGGAATCTAATTGCTTTGGACTGTTGACAGGATTTTCCCTTCATGAAATATGACCTTATAGCAACCACAAAAGCAAAGAGAGAAATATGAAGAAGACTTGTAATCCAATCGGTGCACTCATGCAGTGGAAATGCACCCTAACCATTCATAAACATTAATGAGAGGCTGGAGTTGTATACAGGAAGAGGATATGCAGTCTTGTTTACTGTGGATTTTATAGTTTCTCTTAATGCTTAACCAGACTTATCACTTGGTTGAATGAGTAGCTTAAGGTCCTTAAATACAGATGTGGGAGTCATTGGTAATTTGCTGAGGCATATAGAATAATCTTGTGTGTATGTGTGTGTGCGTGTGTGTGTCTCGGGGGTTTCCTCCTCAGCCTGCCAGTGCTTCTCCCATGCCTTTGACTGTTATTATGACCCAGAGGTGGAAAAGAAGGGAGCAAGTTTAGACACCTTCGGCAAGTACGACGGAGGAGGAGTGTGCATCAACTGCCAGGTATGAAGTGCATATCAAGTCTAAACTGATTCCTGTGTGTGGTTGTAGGGGAGAAGGGGGGTATAAAAAATGAAGAAAAATTCCTCATGTGTATATCTTTATGAAGTCCTCTATAGAGCATTTCATGTTGCACCATTTACTCTGAAACTTGTGCAGACAGGATTGTGAGATCACAAACCTTTCTATATTCTTAACACATTTTTCTCTCACCAATCAAAGAATACATTTTGTTTTCTGTAGTTTTAACCCTCAACGTCAATTAAGTGTTATGCTAACATGATATCTTTCTGGAATATGATAGGGAAGCAGAGAGTATATCAAAGTGCTGTCAAATTCAGGATGCTTACAAATCCTAATACATCGATCTGCAGCAAGAAACTAGAGTTTCTACTGTACAGAGTACATAGGACTCTTCTGCTCGTCTAATGACATCTTCTGTTGGGCAACCATTGTTAACTAATGTGTGAGTTATGGCTAACACATAATTTTTGTTTTCTTCTTCAGCACAACACTGCTGGAGTTAACTGTGAGAAATGCCTTGAAGGCTTCTACAGACCTTATGGACTAACTCCTGAGTCTCCTATAGGATGCATACGTGAGTCGTGTTTTCTGTTTTTTCCTTGAAACACTTAAATGCACATTTTTTAATGCCATGTACTTAATTTTTTACTTAATTTTAAAAATTGTTTTAATTGTTATTGCTACTAGTTTATTTTTTCCAGTAGCTTTTCTTTACAAAAGCTTTGCTTGGGAAGTATCTGAGAGATTCAGGAAGTTTGTGGAAATTTTAGCTAGATGTATGCAGGCTTATATTCTCAAGACTCAAACTTGGGAATTAAAGCTGCTTCATGTATGTGTGTTTGGTATTTTTCCTTATTCTATCAGGGAATAGGTGTGGATCGAAATGATCATTATATCTCTTGACATATTGAAAAGGACATATAAATATGACCTACCCATAAATAAACATGAGTTACAATGCCCATCGAGACAGCAAGTGTAGAGCAGTGTAGTGAAACATCTCAGCAAACATATCGATGTTGAATAGATGTTGCTACTGTGGTGTTCTGCACCAACATGAAAGGCTTAGTAAATATGGCACTAAAAGGGGTATTGAGACAAGATGCGTAGCCCCGATAGCTGTAACCAGCGTAATTTGGTGAAGTCTGTGGCAAAATGTCCTTCACATATCAGTTCAAAAGTATTTACTGCTTATGACTGTTTTAATCAAGTTTTGAAAATTTATGGAAGTGCTACTTGTTTGGGTTTTTGCTGTCTTGAATAAAGACAGTAGACTACATATTGTCTCACTGTGTAGGTGTTTGACCTACAGTATGTATGACTAACAAGTGAAGCCAAAACAGCGTTACATTCAGTATTCTTTTTAAGACAAATGGCACCATTGCACAAGCACCACTGGCACCACAGCTTGTCTTATTGCTAAACTGGGCTCTGCTCTTGTTTACATTACTTTAATGGTCCATGGCTGTTCCCTGCCTTATAAATAGCTGCCAGTTGTGTTTGGACATTAGAAAGTAGTGGAATTAAACTGGTTGCCCTGAGCGCTTTGAAAAGTAAACCATAGAATCCACAGACACAGTTAAGTGAACTTAACAGCGGAAAGTGTTCATTTAGGCAAAAACAGAGTCAGTTAAGGTTTGGTAATCATTTACTTTTGAGATCCCTCATTTTGAGATGATGGATGGTTGAACGGTTTCTGTACTTGTTACTGAGATTTTATGTTATGCACAGGAAATGTCTTTTTGCCATACAATAATTCAATTATTCTGTGCTCTGTTGATTTGCATTTATGTCCATGTCAGTGGTGGAAAGTAACTAAGTACATTTACTCAAGTACTGTACGTAAGAACAATTTTGAGATACTTGTACTTTACTTGAGCATTTTATGCTACTTCATACTTCTCCACTACATTTCAGAGGGAAATATTGTACTTTCTACTCCACTACATTTATTTGGTAGCTTTATTTACTTTTCAGATCAAGATTTGACACAATGGATAATATTACAAGCTTTTAAAACACGTTGTTTTTACAAAAAACAGTGAGACACTCATAGACATTTCAGATATTTATGAGTTGTTAGCAGCTCCACCAAATAGTGATTTTTCCATATAAACCTCTCACATGGTTTAGAGAAAAAGTCCAAAAACTGAAAACAGATTTGTGTATCAGAACTTTATCTTATTTCCTCTCCCATTAATCATCTCATGACCCCTCAGATTTATTTGGTGACCCTTTGGAGGGGCCCAACCCCTAGGTTGGGAACCACTGGATTAAACTAGCTAAGTGTATATCAAGTAGTTGAAACTAGCTCCACCTCCAGCAGCTACAACAGTAACATGCTGCTCTAACACTGATGCTTTACTATTAATAATCTAATGATGTCATATATAATAATATATCAGTCAGAGGGACCAAAGCACTACTTTTACTGCAATACTTTAACTTCATTTTGCTGCTAGTACTTTTCATACAGGACTTTTACTTGTAATGGAGTATTTTTTACATTGCTGTATTGGTACTTTTATTTCAGTAAAGGATTGAAATACTTCTACCGCCACTGGTCCATGTTAGTCCACATCAATGCATCTCTTGACTTCAGCGCATGTTTGTATGTATATATATTCATCTTGAATTAAAATATGTGTCCCCACCAGCCTGCAGGTGTAATGACAGGACTACAGCCGGCTGTCAAATGGGGTCTGGAAGGTGTATCTGCAAACCACAATTTGCTGGAGAAAACTGTGATCGCTGCTCTGACGGACACTATTACTATCCTGAGTGCATTCGTAAGTTTAGTTTTGCTTAAACCTATCAAATGCTGGAAATCCATTTTGTCTATAGGGATGAATATGGTAGTGATGTCATACAGATGAGCAAAATCTATTAGCTGCAAATAAAGACTGTATCAAAAAGGAATGAACAATAATGTAATAAAAAAACTTGTGTCTTACTATTTGTCCAGGGTCAGGTGAAACTGAACACACCCTTTGATGGCTGGAATTGGTTTCATGTTCACCATTTTTTTTGAGCTTTTTGTGTTGTCTGTCAGTTTTTCCCTTCAGGGGAACTCATCTTATTTGAAAGAAGTATGCCTTTACTGCTGCAGGGCTACATATGGAAGCAGGGCTGCCAAGTTTTGACTTCAGCTTCTAGTGAGATTTGGTCGGGGGGGCTGGGGAGGGCGGGTGGGGTGTGGGTTGGGAGTGTGGGGGACGGGGGGAGGGTGGTTCTTTAATAGTACTTATTATTGTTCATAATAAAATGAGCATTATTCATGGTCAGTTGACTCACTAGACCTCTCTCTGGCCTTATGTATATATACATATCCATGGCCTTATATATCCATGTAGAGATGAATGGGACATCACGCCAACAGTCTGAGTGCACCAAAAATGATTTTAACCTCCTTTTTAACATTTTAAAAGACCGTGAAAAGTCTGTTTTTATGTCTGGCCTGATTCCCACGCTTGCTTGCGCAGCTGAACGCTTTAGCCGCATTCTCAACCCTCACACCTGGCTCCAGTCCACATGCAGATCTCACAACATGGATTTTATTGATAATTTCAACTTGTTCTGGGATCATGCCTCTCTCTTCAAAAGAGACAGGATTCATCCCATCCAGCAGGGTAGCCAAATCCTGTCTGCTAATATTCAACATGTAAACTAAACTCACAACTTAGGGCCCAGTTATATCAAACAGTAGCAAAAAATCTAGGAATTTCATTTGACTCCAATCTTACATTTAATAAACAAATAAATGCTGTTGCTAAGTTGTCTTTTTACCCTCTTAGAGTTTTAAGCAAAGTCAAGCACATGTTTTCTTTCGGTGATTTAATGTCATTGCTCTGGTTACCAGTGAAATTTAGAACCGTTTGTAAACGGGCTGACAACAGCAACATATATCAGTGACCTGATATGTCCTCACTGTCTCCAAGAGCTCTGAGGTCATCTGATAAACTGCTGTTTTCCATCCCAAACAGTTGTTTGAGGTGTAAAGGTGAATGTGCTTTTTCTGTGGCTGGGCCCAAGTTGTGGAATTGCCTCCCTCTCCATGTTCGATCAGCTCCCACCATCAAATGTTTTAAGTCAAGGCTATAGACCCACTTGTATTCTTTGGCTATCTAGATGTGTTTATATGTTTTTTTCTTTTTTCCTTTTCTTTATTTCTGTGTGTCATTTGGAACTGCTCTGTACATTTTTTCTTCTATGTAAAGCACTTTGGTCAACTTGACTTTACTTATGAACCAACACCTTTTTCATAAAAATTTTTCTTTTTGTTAATTTATGTTTATTGGGTAACATTTCAATATACACTGGATGTATTACACATATTTTTCTTCAAAACATAAGATAAGAAAGATCTATGCTCCTCACCATGGGTGCTCCTGCATGGTGCTGCTGTTGTGCTGTGCTGCTCTGTCCTGTCTGTCTGTGCGCTGTGTCCTCTTTTCGCACTGCTGTTTTTGACTGCATGAGAAAATGGACGTGTGGTGTGAGAGCATGTGGAAAGTGTCAATTGCGTGAGTCTCACCGTCAATGCATGAGACTTGGCAGCCCTGTAGAAGGATTTATGTACATGCTACAGTATAGACTATGTTTATTGTGCATTCCACATGCCATACCTCCATCTAAATAAATAGATGCAGATATTAGACACACAGGGAGAGTTTCCCCATCTTCTCTCATTCTGATCTAGCTACAGACTCAGGAGTCTGCAAGAGCATACTGATAAGCTACCTGGTCTTTCATCCTTTTAAGTAATTTTCATTTTTTCTACTAGGGATTTTCTGTCTTTGATTGACATAAACCTTGTTTAGATTTGTGTGTGAACATGCGGCATTTAGCTTCTGTGTACCTTGAACTGACATTCATTGTTTTCAGATAATGAGAAAGATTAATGTTAGTTTTATAAAGTCATTACACAGAAACCAACAAATCTGCAGTCTGCCCCAGGTGTATTGTTTCTTATGTCATATAAACTTAATGAGAAACAGATAGATTTATTGCTAGATGTCATTAAATCTGGGTCTCTCAGCTCTAGGCTGTTAGCCTCGAGATAGTAAAACAAACTAGTCTAAACATGTAGAAACAGTTATGAGTAGGCTGTCTGGGTTTCAGGGAGGTTCTTCTTTGCTGTTTCATGTCACTGTATGAAATCTGCATTATCAATTAAAGCAAGACTATTTAACTTTTTTCACGGCCTCTGTGGCCACAGGTAACAATTACAAGATAATGGTAAATGCTAGAACATAGTGTAACAGTAGCACAAGAACAGATGAGTCGGTAGCCAACAGAATCAGTAATGTCAGTTACACAACAATATCTACCTACAGTATGCTAACATTAGTTAACATTAGCCATCTTAAGCTACTGGTCATACCAGACCAAGAAAGGCTGTGGCAGCAAAAACCCTGGGTGCATTGATTTGAGGGAGGGTGTGTTACCCTTCAGTAGAGTTTCACATCAGTGGAGGTCTTAATTTCGTGCCTTTCCTTTGCAGGGTATCCTGTATACCAGACAACCACCAAATCTCCTGCAGGGCCTATTGTGGGTAAGTTCATTATATTACAGAAGATTTTGCAGTGTTTCATACCACAGTTTAGCCTAACAGGCATTTTTAAACAATATTTAAAATGTTGTAAATGTCAACCCTCTCTCATCTTTTTTCTTTCGCTCTGTATAGGGCCCACTGCCTGCCCTCCGGGTTATTTCGGCTCTCCCAGCTGTCAGCGTGAGTGTGATTAGACCTGATATGTTGTGCTAATATAGAGGTGTTTACACTACTATGCAATGTTAATTACTTTTATTGCTTATCTGCATCTGCATTTTATGTACAAAAAACACTATTGATACTGTATCACTTAAAAAGCTTTTTTACAGTCCTGTCCTGTCCAGTCACATTCTACTCTCAGGCAGCCCAGGTTGTTAAAGAGGGCTTTAGAGGACTGTGTAAAGCACCACATAGTCTGACTGGGTTTTCTGTAGAGTTGAATGTTACCAACATGTGGCATAGGTCAGTCAAGAAAAGGCACGAAATATATATAGGCATGACTTAAGGTCAGACCATGTTTGTAGGCCTTATGAAAACAGAACTGTCAGTATATACAGTATTATGTTTGGGTTTAACTGGATTATTAAAATACTGGTGTTATATATCGTCAGAATGAGTAAATCTGCTGCTCAGTGACAGCAGATCTCTCAACAATTGCTGAGCATAACAGTTTGATAGACTTAAATTATCATTTCCGTCACTGGGGATTTAAGATCAAGTGATCTCTGTCCTCTCATGATAGCAATAGTCATTTGGGACTGTTCAGTGAGAGCTAACCAGTCTATTATTAGTTATGTCCCCTGTTCTAAATTCCCTTTTCTGGTTTTCTTAAAGCTGGGAAACCCATTGTTAGTAATATGGCATTTCAATTAAAACAAAGACCTTCAACCCTTGGCATTTTCTGTTTTAGAATTTCTCAGAGGATGTAGACAAACAATGACTTTTCCTTAAACTTGTCATCTCTCATCCCATGACTTGACCGAGAAGGAATTTCATCTGCAGCCTTTCAAAAGCTGATTTTAATGTTTGGAAGCAGCTTAGGGGCAAAGAAACTGTGGCAATCTCTCCAGTGGCTGTCCTGTGTTAGTGCCAAGTCTATTCACATACCAATACCAGGCGAGGCTTGGCAAGACATGGGCACCAGTGTAGCCTTACCACTGTGTGCCACAATATGAGCAGAGTTCAACTGACACAAGTATTTGTCATTCCTTGTTGTTAAGCTGGACCAAAGAAAGCTCAGGATCATTTATCAACAGGATTCAGGGTTCAACAGGGTCACTTATTTGAATTTCTATTAGTTAGGATTAAATTAGTTTAATTGTATTGTTAAGATAAGCATTTGCTATGTGTTTGTGCGCAGAGTGTATATGTGACTACAGAGGGACCGTGCGTGGCGTGTGTGATGCTTCAGGACGCTGCCTGTGCCGTCAGGGTGTGGAAGGGGAGGGATGCGAGCGCTGTCGACCAGGATACCACTCCTTCCCAAACTGCCAGGGTGAGAGAAAATCGCCATGCCAGTGAGCGGTGACCCCCCACAGACTGCAAAAACACAGCCTCATCAGTGTTAACTCATCAGAATGATTACAAAACATGACCTTTCTTTTGAACGAACTGGCCACAAGATGTTACAATGTAGATGTAAACAAAGGCGGCAAACCAGAAATGAAAAGGGGGCAAATGTTTTGAGGTGGCGGCGTAGCCTGTAGTGATATTTCGGACTAATTGCAGACAGTCACACAGTAGGGGTTGGTGTGCAAAGAATTTGAACGGTTTGGTCAGCAAGCTTGTACACGCTGTAGAGCCTGTGCTTTATTGCTGCACAAAGTGCGCTTTTGCCTGCATGAACCTGTTTGCACTAGTTTCTGGAGCAAGTGTGATTTGTCCTTCAGACAGGGATTTTTTGGACATTTCAAAGTCTAAGCTTAAAACTTTTGACACTGGAAGTCCAAGGTTTAAAAATGACCACAGCCAACAGAATTCACTTCATCTCGTTTCTTTTCATCACTTCATGTAACTTTATCAAGAATTATCTTGAAAAATTATCTAAAATAAAAAAAAAAAAATCTTGCTCACACATCCTATACATATTAATGTTTTTATTTAATTTTTAAGTATGATTTTTTTTTTTAAGAGATTTTTGCTTTTTAAAAGCAGCCCGCAGCAGATAAAATGAATTATGATTTATTACTTTGGATACTGATGAGAAATAAGGAGTAATGGATTAGGCAAAATGGAAAAAATAGCAGCTCACAAACTTGTTTCTCTTCCTCCAGCATGTCGCTGTGGTGGAGCCGGTGTGGCTAACAGTGGCTGCAGTCCAAGTGGCCAGTGTGTTTGCCTCCACAACTATGGGGGGCAGGAGTGTGACACATGTGCACCAGGCTTCTATGGATACCCTGACTGTGCTGGTAAGTGGATTTGGCTTTTTATGTCCACTAATGCAACTACAATAGATACACAAATTAGATGTTTATGACCTCTGCTGATCTGAGAGCTTGTGGAAAAAATGTTGCTGCTGGTTTCACGGGGCTTACTGTGGCCTATTCTCATGACTCTGTGGAGCAAACATCCTCATTCTCCCACAGTATCCTGCACAACCCTATGCCGTCAGAAAAATTGATTTATTTGATGTATTCTGGGTGACACAACATTTCACAGAGAGTCTTCTTCCTTCTAAGGAATCACATTCCCAAGAATAGACAACTGGACATCACTTGAGGAAATCTGATTCTTGAAACAGCACATGTCATTTTGAACCCCTCTGAAACATTTGAAGATCTTACTTCTACTTATTTCCTGTCTCCAGCCTGCCAGTGTTCACAGGAAGGCTCATATGGCAACATATGCAACCCACTGTCAGGTCAGTGCCTGTGTCTCCCTGGCGTGGTGGGTCAGCAGTGTGACCACTGTGCCTCTGGACTCAGGTTCCCCCATTGCTCAGGTAACCACATCAGACATCACCATACTCATAAATAGAAACATTTTGGGACTGAGACAGAAACAAGAGTTATCATTTATATTAACAATATAATGTTTTATGGTAGGGTTTGGCAAGGTTTTAAAGTTGTTTAATGTATTAGAAATTCTCACTTTATTCACCTTTAATAGTGCATTGCAGAAAACAAACCATACAACTAAGACTTACTTATGTTTTTTTTCTTCATTGTGTATTCGTTCTGTGCTTCCAGCCCCCATCAGTCAGTGTAATCCAGCCGGAACTGAGATCGCTGATCCTCAAACGGTATCCAATCTTTAATAAACTTTAATTCTTTGTCTGTCACAGCTCAACCTTGATCATGTTTTTTTACTAGCCTTGATAACAGAAGTGGTCACAGTCTAAATCCAGCACTACCGGCACTCTTTGGGTGTAGATTTACATGGAATAACGGTCCTATCACTGCTAAAACGTCATCCAGCAGATTTTCACAAGGAAGTGTTTTTTTTCCCTGAGATATACATGCAATTAAAATAAAGGAAAAGAGACTTCCTTCCATTTTGAAGAGGAAGAAAAACAACAACATTAAGTAATGCATGGCTGTTTCAGGGTTTAAGGAAGGTCCCTTTCACCTTTTATTTTGGAACATATCCTATGTTTAGAAGAAAGGAAAACAGCAAATGTCCAGTCATTCAGAAAACTGGCAGTGTAGTACAATATGCAGACAGAAACAAATATAGCTTGGCTTTCATCAGTAGCTTCCAGACTCAACAATCTTATGTACCAGTTATGTCACTGGCTTCTTATCTGTTGTTTCAGGGCTCCTGCCGCTGCCTACCAAACATAGAAGGAACTTTGTGTGACAAATGTAAACCTCTATACTGGAATCTGGGAACAGACAACCCTCATGGCTGCATAGGTAAATGACTGGAAGTCTATTATTCACTTAATTTTATAAATGATACAAGTAAAAGAGAAAAAAACAGCTAAAAATCCCCCCAGTCTCATTTTTTTTCTCAAGGAGTATTAGTTCTGATCACTGACCCCATTTTTCTCCACAGTATTAAATCTCCAGTAGCAATCTGACAAGGTACTGATATGGGTCTTGGCCCTTCTTACCCAGGGGATATGTCAACATACCCCTGTCAACAAGGCCGGATCTGCCTTCCTGTCCCACAGAGGGAAGCTGGGGAATAACACATTACTACAGGCAAATTCCTAACTGCTCTCAGTGTGGAGCTGCAATTGAATCTGTGAGATTTTAAACTGTGACAGAGCAATAATAAGAATTCAGTGGCACATTAAAAATTTGAAATACCTGTGGACCTCTACTCTGTCCCTTTTCAACCCCCACAAGAAGCTAACCGTGTACTAATCCACTGAAATATACTTAATATGGGAATAATAAGGTCGTTTCTATTATCAAACCAGTCAGGGAACAGCTTCAGGCTTTGTCCAGATACCTGTCTAATGTTACAGTTCTGCTCTTTAGCAAGAATGTTATCACTACCACACTGCCTGAAGAAACAAGAAGGGAAAAAAGAGCTTTTAATATCCTAAGAATGCCTCTGGTTGACTGTGGCCGGACATTGAGGGGAAGTTTTTTTTTACTCGGTTGAAAGCAAGTAATGGTAGTAAAGCTCCTCTGGACCTTTGATGTGCAGACCTATGAAGATTGAAGGGTTTTGTGCTGTTGTGTTTCACCCATGAAAGTGACAAAATCCTGTAATCAGAGTCTATTCACCGCAGATCCCCCCTTTCATATCTCATAACCTTTTCACTCTCTCTCTGTCTTTCTCTCATACCAGAGTGTCAGTGTGATGTGAAAGGGACCCTGAGTGGTGTTGGGGAGTGTGAACAGGTGAGTATTTCATTATTGCATGTGGTGACTGATATACATTTATGAGACTAATTTCATTACTATCAATTCAGTTTTGACTCCGCCAGTCAAAACTTTGTAAAATTTGCTTTTGTTTTTATGTTTGTCTAGAGAAGTGGACATTGTTACTGTAAGCCTAATTCATGTGGGCATATGTGTGACACCTGTAAGGATGGTTTCTTCCTGCCCCAGAAAAAGAATTATTTTGGTTGTCAAGGTGAGTCATCAGTGCAGATTAAACCTAAGCCATTCAAACATTACATTTTATTGTGTCCTTATTTCACAACATGAGCAGGCTGTTATCTTTAAGAACCTGCAGCAGATGAACATGAGTCTAGATTATTCATAATCAAAAATAATGACTTATTTTTCTATCATTAGGTTGTCAGTGTGATGTAGGTGGTGCCATTGACATGGCCTGTGATGAGGAGTCGGGACAGTGTCGGTGTCAGAAAAATGTAGTTGGCCGGAAATGCACAGAGTAAGACGTTTCTGACTTTAATGTTTTAAAGAGGATGTATTATGCTTTTTGTGATTTTCTATTATCTTTATACTGTTACGATGTTGGATGTCTGTGTTGAACTTGGTCAAAGCTCCAAACTTGAGATTAACGTATGTAAAAATGCTCCCTGCAAGTCAAAAGCCCAGGCCTCAGCCTGCTCTGAACTCTTTGTGTGCAATGTTACCTCTACTTCCTCCTCATGATGACATCAGATTGCTCGCGCATGCCCACAAACGGCCGACCGTTCTGTAGTCTTTGTCGCTAAGGTTGAGACTAAAGTTGTTCCATGGGTTATTCGCGTCCACTCACATATTTTGGATCGGATTCTGGCTTGAACATGTACGGATGTATTTGAGAAGTTGACATTTAAAGTAAAGAACAAGAAAAATAAGTGAAATCCTCCTTCTATTGTTAGTTCACATAGCCTCCCGAACTGCCAGAAGTCTACAGAGGGGCAGCTTCTGGAAGCTAAGCAATCAGAGCAGAGTGGGCTCATCCGGAGGGGGGGCTTAAAGAGACAGGAACTAAAATGGCCGGTTACAGACAGGCTGAACTGAGAGGCTGCATAAAGAGCCAGTATAAGATAAATGAAAAATTTCTTGAACTGTAAATCATGCAGATATTCCAGTAGAACCCCAGAATACCTGGAAAGACCTGGAAATATGCATGATACATTCCCTTTAATACATTTGCAAATAAAGACAGTTATCATTACTGCTTCACTTTGTTTTCATTTGAAACTATATGTACCTCCTTAGGCCAGCACCAAGCTACTATTTCCCCACTCTCCATCAACTGAAGTTTGAGGTGGAGGATGGCACCACACCAAATTCCAGACCAGTGCGCTTCGGTTATAACCTCCAAGAGTTCCCAGATTTCAGCTGGAGAGGTTATGCTGTAATGTCCTCTGCACAGGTTAGTCCATGCTTAAAATGCACATTCATGTGATTATACTGATCAATCATGACTGGAAACAATATATTTTTGGGGCTATCTATCTGCCACTTTAATAACTTCATAGCTTCCTTTTTCAGTCTATTCTTAAAACACAAAAAATCTTTTGCTTTTGCCAATGCACAAAAGTCCTACTTGAAGCACACATCTCTCTTTTATGTCAGCGCTGATGTGGGAATGTGGACACCAGCTGTCCTAGAACTAACACTATCTCTCCTCAGCCAGAGGTGATCCTCACGCTTACCCTCGGCTTTCCTGGCCCTTTCCATATTGTAATGCGCTACACCACCCCCAAACATAGGGGGAGAGCACGAGTGAGAGCAAAGATCTTGGTGGTGGACGAAGCTGGCTTTCAGTCTTGCTGTGACTGTAAGTGAAGGGCTTCATTTGGCTGCATTTCCTTCTCTTTACCTTGCTCGCTGTTTGTTGATTAACCCTGCTCTGTTTGCCGACCTGCTTGGACCACCAGACATGATTTTTAACATTTCTCTTCAAGTAACCTCTCCATTGCTCTCATTACGCCTGTGCCATTGCAGTCAGCAGTTTGTCACTCTCATCCCTGCAGAGTGAAGTCAGAGTAACAGTGCATGTTGACCCAAAAGATGGGAGGCAGCACTTATTCCGTGTGGTTCTGCGGTTCACTAACCCAAGCAGCACCAGTGTGACTGGTAGCATCAAGGCTACCAATGCCAGAGGCACTGCAGGTAACGCTGCCTCTGACAGTGACTCAACTATTATATTTTACCATTAAACCATCAAATCTAACCCATCATGAAAGAAATCAAAGAACTAAATGATTTCCATCGTTGCATTTATTTCTAAGCTGGTGCATGATGTGTTATCAGTTTTCTGTGCTCTCAACTGTGCATGTGTGACATTATAACCATTTCTGCTTCTGCAGGGTCAGAGCAGAGTAAGGAAGTAGTATTCCCTAGGAGTCCTTCCCCATCCTTCCTCACTGTCCCAGGAGAGGGCTTTGCTGAGCCTTTTACATTGACCCCAGGGAAATGGATCATTCACATAAAGGCTGAGGGTGTTCTGCTGGTGAGTTCCATAAAGAGGACAATGATGTAGAATTTCATGATAATTCCTCTGTTTGTGTCCTAACTGAAAAAATAGTAAGTGTGCCATGGACTGAATACTGAAATACACATTGTCACTCTCACTCTCAGGACTATTTAGTGCTGTTACCTCAGGATTACTACGAGGCACCACTGCTGCAGGAAAAGATCACCCAGCCCTGCACATACTTACCCACCGCAAACAGGGACACAAAGTAATTCTTAAAATTTTCCGCTCAGTATTTTTGAGGTCTAGCTCTGTGCAAAATATACCTCAACATTAAACAATATGCTGAGGAATGCTTTAAAAATACACTCCGCTTGACCTAAATTCAACATCAAATGAAACATGATGATTGTATGCTTATCTCTTATCAATGTTGTTGGTGGTAATCATAGTTTCTGCCTCTGCCTGTCTGTGTCTCTCAGCTGTCTGTTGTATAAGCATGTGGCCATGGATGGGTTTAGCTTTGTGCTAGGCTCGCAGGGAATACTCTCCAACCGGAACGGGCGCAGGAAGAGACAGGCTCGTGTGCGACGTCCTACGCCAGATCACCCTGAGATGGCTGCTCTCAATGGGAGACAGGTGGGCCTGGAGTTATATTACAATACAGTTAATAATTTACCAGAGTTTGGTTTCAGTATTGTAGCAATCACTTTTAACACATAAAACACCAAACTATATAACAGACTGAGGTCCTTGGGCAAGTCACGTGTTCCAAAATCCAGAATGGAACCAGGTTATTGGGCTTTTGGCACTGGGACTATGGAACTACCTGCCCAATTAATATCTAAATGTTTTAGATTCTTTTATTTAGAGTCTTTGAAAATGCTTTTACACAATGATGGCTTTTTACTGCCCATATTTCTTGTCTTTTTGTTGGAGTTTAATTGTAATTGTTGCATATGTTCCATGTAGAGTCACATTGTATGTTCTTTTATGTGTCCTGTAGTCTCAGCTCCAGCTCAGTCTACGTGTGCCTCGTCCCGGTCTATATGCTCTTGTCCTGGAATATGCCAGTGAGGTGGACAGTGTCCAGAATGTCAACATAATCATCAGAGGCCAACCAGGCAGCCAGATCCCAGCCAGGGCCAACATTTACAGTTGTGCCTACAGGTGAGTCCTGTATTTGTTGCACCATCTTATAAAACAATGCTTGTATTTTATTGTTAATGCCAACATCACAGTCTTATAACGTTGCAGAATATGTATTTTTTTAAGCCGTTTTTTGTTGTAGCTTTTTGTGCCGGAGTGTGGCGGTGGACAACAATAATCAGGTGGCAATGTTGCAGCTTACTCACAAGACAGAACTTGTACTGCAAACTTCCACAACCTCGTTCCTGCTGGTGAGGGAAATGTTTCCACAGAAGTATTATCATAGCTTATAAATGAGAGAACTGAAGACTTTTTTTAAAAAAAATACATTTGTTTTTGTCTGTAGTACAAATTGTATGCAGTGCCTGCAGAAGAGTTCTCCATTGAGTATGTGGAGCCCAAGGTGCTATGTGTCTCCACTCATGGCCGCTTCTCTGAAAACAGGTAATTCACACTGAGTATATCCAGTCGCATGGTTTTAATAACACAGTCACACAGAGATTTTTTTTATCACCCATCAAAGTAAGCTGCAATTTAGGTTTAATGTTACAAGACTAGACCTTTGTTTTGTGCTTTTGTTTTGGAGTATGGAGAAACACATCTGTTTTCCAGGTGTGTTTGCATGCATTCCTCCAGCCAGGCAAGGTCACTCACCTGAGGTTGAACTTAGGGTCAAACCCACTTTCACTCACCCTAAATGCCTAAATGTACTCTCACTCAACACCTAATGAGCAGGTTAGATGGTACACTCACACATGTGTTTACAGCTGTCAGAGTGCAGTCCTGTCATTTACTGTGCAATTCACCCCCAGACAGTTTAGAAAAGAGGTTTCCAGAAGGCCAAAATATGTTAAGAAAGAAAGAGTTAGAATTATCTTGAAAGCAATGGTAAAACTTTTAATTAAGTTTAGTTGACTCACAAATAAATATGGTTGCAAGGCACAGACCACAGTGATGGTTTAATATGCAGTCGACTGTGTATGCCTTTGCGTGTTTGTGCCCTTGAGCAAGTAAAAGGTTTTCCTTTGCATTTTGCTTGGGTTTTCCTTTTTATTTTGATTCACTTGATTATTCAGATACTTTTTGACACTTTTCCTATTTGACAAAACTATTGCTTCCTTGAAAATATTTGACACAACATTAGAGATCTTACATATTTTGAAAAGTAAAGATACTAAGAGTAGAACAGGTTTTGTTGTGTACTAAGACCATTTATAAATCTGGGGGGAAAAAAGCACATTTGAAGTAAGTTTTGATCAAATATTGGAGAGAAATGAGGAGGAATTAAGATGTAGAATCAAATGGAAATAAGGAAGAGATGCAGGAGGAAATGCCAAAGAGTGTTAGTTTGAAAAAGTGGAACATTCATTAAAAGTGTGCGAATATGTAAGTGTTTGATGTCAGAATTTCTGAATATTGATGAGTGAGAAGATGTCAAGATTCAAAAGAGGAATGGTGGAGATCATTGTTATTAAAAGGCTTTAAGTAACAACATCTTGTTGCTGTTTAATGTTTCCAGTCGGCACTGTATTCCGAGGCAGTTCAACAAGCCCAGTTCAGCCTGGATTTTGTATGCAGCCCGTGATGGGCAGCTATCTTCTACACCAGCTGTTGCTCCCCGGCAAGTAGAGTATGAAGATGGGAGACGGAGACGACAGTCAGGGGTGTTCACTGTCCGTGACCCTCAGAGGGATGGGGTGCTGCTTAAATTCCCTCAGGTATCAGAGTGAAAACCATACCACGTCCTTACAACCTTGTTGAATAATTTGAGCTTTTCTGGAGTTGACTGTGCTGCTGGGAGCTCAAGACATTCAACAAGCAACCTTTGCCCTGACATTAATTTTCCTTTTCATCATGACTGCATGACACTAAAGTTTCCTCATTATTCCCTTTCAGACGGAGATCAATTTCAACCCTGAGGTGCCCCTCCCGGGCAGGTATGTGGTTGTGGTGCGTTATCACCAGCCTGAACATATCACCTTCCCTGTGGAGGTCCGAGTGGATGCAGGGCGTGACTGGAAGGGTGAGTGTGTCTGAGGTCCCATCAGATAGCATTAAAGAGTTTATTGGCTCCCAAGCGTATTTATTCTGGCAGTGACTGGGAAAACCTCCTCAGAGAGGGGGGAGGGGTTCCTCCTTAAGAGCAGATTCCCAGAACTCATGACAAGATGATCAAAGGTCTTGGACACATGTGCTCATATGGCTTCAATGGAGAGACAAATTATTGTGGAGTTTGCTGACGTCTCTTTTCAATTTTCTCCTAATCTTTTACTCTGTTCTTCTCTTGCAGGTTCAATAAATGCATCTTTCTGCCCTTCAGTCTCAGGATGTAGAGAGGTAGTCATTGCTGACGGGCGTGTGGCCCTCGACTTTGACCGGCAGCCCTGGCGGCAGCCGAGCATCTCTGTGATTGTGCCACCTAGGAAGACCCTTATTTTGGTCAGTGGTTTATGTGATAAGTCAAACACTGCCTAGATTATATTTACTCACTAAATGAAGAGAGAAATATGGAAAAAAACATTTACTTTTGTGTAAAGTCTGCAGGTTTGAGGAGTCTGTGTTTTGTACTTTAGTTGTTGAGATTGAGTACTTGGCATGCTGAGGTCCTCTCTTCTCAGTGTTATGTCATATCCCCCAACAACAACAATGAAAGGACTGTATTCTACCTGGCAGCTACACACAGTTTTATAAAAGCTAAGCTTCCAACTTCTGCAAGGCTGGAAAAGTTTGAGCTCTGCTTTTCTGGTGTTCACTCGCTTTACTTTTTTGTCTTCAGACAAGATGAAACAGAAAAATGTGAATGAAACACTACAGTCCTCAGTTTAATAATTTTCTGCATCTAATACAAGAATAATGCATATCAAAGTGGAAGATTTTATTGAAATTTTGTGAGCTTTTCATTATTTGTTATGATTTGTATCTTTGGACAGGATTATATCATGTTGGTTCCTGATAGAAGTTACACCCCTGATCTCCTGAAAGAGAAGCTGCTGGATAAATCTGAAGATTTCATACAGCAATGCAGAGGAGAAGGGTTCCATATTGAGTAGGTATCCATCCACCATGGCGGTAAAACAAGCTGGACTCAAATCCATTTGAAATGGGACTTTGAATTTGATAGGTCACTTATTTTTTTTGTTTGATGAGCCCTTCCTTCTTATAATCTGTGATATATTGATTCTTTCTTAGTCTTTTTTTCTTTTTTTTTTTTCAGGGCAAAAATCTATTTTCTCAGCAGCACCAGTATACTATTTTTACAGTAATAAGATTTGCTAAAGCAGATGTTTTTGTAAATAGTGCCCTCTAGCTGTGATGATTGAGTATAAAATCACAGCTGTGTTTGATAGGTCTGCTTTCATTTTCCTGTCCCCTCAGCCCCAGAACATCTTCTCAGTTCTGCAGAGACTCTGCCCGCTCACTTGTAGCAGATTATAATGATGGAGCTCTGCCTTGCAACTGTGACAAATCCGGCTCCACAGGGACCACTTGCGATCCAGTTGGAGGACAGTGTCCCTGCAGGCAGCATGTCATCGGTCGGCAGTGCACGAGGTGTGCCACAGGATACTATGGCTTCCCCTACTGCAGACGTGAGTGAACATATGCCAAATAGAGCGTGAGGAGTTAAAAATTTTGGCGTATTTTAATGTTGTATGAAATTCGCTTAATGAAATCCCGTTTCCCTCTTCAGCATGCGAGTGTGGCAGTCGATTGTGTGATGAAACGACAGGACGGTGTATCTGCCCTCCTCAGACAGTCAAACCAGCCTGTGATGTGTGTCAGAGTGAGACTTTCAGCTATCACCCTCTGCTGGGCTGCGAGGCCTGCGAATGCTCTCCAAGTGGCATCAGAGCAAATGCAGGGTCTGAATGCGATCGTGTCAGTGGACAGTGCAAGTGAGTGGAAACTTACTATCAAGCCTGTATTAGTGAGATTAGTTAATTAAACTGTGTTTTACAGCTTGTAGTTTTTTTGTTTCTTGTGTAGTATACTAACAACCAGGGCTGTACATAGATGTATTGTCATATTACAGGAATTTTACACAAGTTAAAGCAAAAACATTCTTCACAAGAAATTGAAAAAGTAAGTAAGTAAATAAGTGAAATATACAGATTTAACAAGAGAGGACATTCTCTTAAAAACTTAAATGTAGTGACAAAAGTCGTAAAAGACCAGCCAGTAAAATAAGTGTTTTAAAAAGTCACCCCTGGGAAGAGCAGTCTAAAAAAATCTTTATTTATATCGCTATAAACTGAAACTCTTTCTATTTATGTTTATTTACTGACTGATGAGATGTTACTTTATGAAAAAAGTTGCATAAACTTATAATTTCTTAATGATATATTTTTTAAAAATAATTCTTACTTATATGATTGTATCATTTCTTTGAAATCTATAGTACTGTGCCAAATAATGGTTGGTCCCTTACAGATAAAAGTTTTCTTTCACTCCCTCATTTTTGAGTAACGAAAGAGGCCTGCAGCTTCTACACTAACAGTGAAAGTGAAACATATCACCGAACCATTTAAAGTAATTAATGAGGGATTAGTTCACAGACCAGTCATGTTGACAGATTGTCTTTTCTTTCATGCATCTTTTCACTTTAAGCTTCACCACTCAGTTAATATAAAGCATTAAAGCATAAAGAAATATGGAGTAATGCGTACAATGTGATTACTGTCTTTGCCTGTACACAAAGAGCTGTTCCAATACAGTTCTGTAAAAGTGTAAATGAACTGACTTTATAAACTTATGAACCTGATAAAATTATATTGTAAATCACATCCAGAAATTTACTAAAGATAATGTGTCTGTGTGTTTTTATGTAGCTGCAAGCCTAGGATTAGTGGACGGCAGTGTGATCGTTGTGCTGCAGGTTATTATCGCTTCCCTGAATGTGTACCATGTGACTGTAAAAAAGGTGGTGTCACACGTAACGTGTGTCACCCAGACACTGGGAGGTGTCTCTGCAAGGTGAGCTAAATATGCCAAATAGCTGATTTAAAAAAAAACAGCAACTCTCTTGTTCATTTTTGTTTATTCCTCTTGCCTTGTTCTGACTTTCTCTCCATCATTGCTGCCATGTTTATAGAGTAATGTTGCTGGTGTGAGGTGTGATATCTGTCGGGATGGTTCCTTCTATTTTGACCCCTCCAATCCTCATGGCTGTACCAGTTGCTTCTGTTTCGGAGCCACTGACCAGTGTCAGAGCTCCAGCAAGCGCAGGGGGAAGGTGTGTTTGCTTTCACTGCATGTTCATGAATGCCTTTGGAAATGTTATGCCTGCAAAGCTTTCTGGGTGATAGCAGTTATGTGGTACACAACATTATTTGTTTAATGAAAGCTGAACATACATACAGATGTTCAGGAAAAGGACCTATGATAGTATAGCAGATCATAGTATACATACCATAGTGATTTTGCCGGTGTCTGAGCACATTCTGTGGTGTCCGTCAGTTATTTATTCTGGTATCATCTAACTAACATCAAGTCTTGTTGCTCTGATCTTCAGCTTGTGGAGGTATTCTTCTGTTTTGAACATAAATGACTGTATAAAGATATATATAGAGAGTTTTAGGTTTTTCCCTTTAACTGCTATATAATCCCTGTTGTTAGTTTGTTGAAATGCGTGGCTGGCGTTTGGAAAGCCCCGACCAGGGGGAGGTGCCCTCTGTGTTGAACTCAGCCAGTAACACAGTGGTGGCAGATGTCCAGGAGCTTCCTCCTACAGTTCGAGATCTACACTGGGTGGCGCCACCGTCCTACCTAGGAGACAGGGTGAGTGGATGAAGGGACTGAACATAATGGCAGAAAGAAGGCTTGTGTCAGTAAATCTTTACTAATGTTTAAATATGGAACCACAGATTTGCAGAGTAATATTCTTTAATTCATAAATTGAGCCCAAAAAGGCAAGATTAAAAGAAAATTCAATAATTTTGGGGACTTAGTCTGTGTTCCATATTTTACTCACTGACATAGTTGTTGAGATCTGAGGATGCAGCAGCATTACTGCTATACAATTTATCCTAATTATTTAAATGACTTATTTGGAAATGAAAACTCCTAGCTCTATTTTGATCTAATCGACTTACTGTATTTGTGCGTACACTCAGGTTTTCAACGTAGTGGATGAATGTAATGGACATGTAGGTACTGTAAGAATGCATGAAAACCAAATTTTCCTTCAAGCAATATAGTGTTTCTTTCTTTTCCCTAGGTTTCATCTTATGGTGGTTATGTTACCTACCAGTCCAAATCCTTTGGCATTCCCAGTGAGGGGATGACTCTGATGGACAGAAGACCTGATGTCCTTCTAACTGTGCGTAGAATCATAGTGCCACCAATTTCTTCTCTCTCTGACTTCTTTTTTTCTTTTTCAGGTATTACTTACTGTATTTATTCATCTCTGTATTTCCCTCTAGGGCCAGGAAATGACCCTGATCCACATGGCTCCACAAGTCCAATCTCCAGACAGACTGTATCAGGGCAGAGTCCTGCTTGTGGAGGTAAAGAACACAATTGTTCCTCTGTTTGTTTTAAGGTCCAAAGTGTCTGTAGGCAGTGATGTTAATTTAGTCCCATAATACAGAAGTGTTGAATGGGATGAACTTCGTACTTTTCTATTCTAAAAGCCTTATCAGTAGTAGGGTTATTAAGTTCAACATGTTGATCCACTAGCAGTCTGTCTTTTGAACTGTAAGATATGTTTGTTTGTTCTGGTGGTAGTAGTGCTAGAGGAAAAGTCAGGGGGTCACCAGAGACAAATAGATATATAGACTAAAGACATCAGGATTCATCCATAGTTGACCGTAAATATTCCTACCAAAGTAAAAGACAATCTGGCCAGTAGCTGTTGAGATATCATGCATTAAGGTGTAGGGCTGATAACAAAATATACTGTATAATTTTACATACCTCTCAAGTTTTATACTATATTAAAGCCAAAATATATATATCTATTTGAGTTTCCCCTTACGTATTTCTCAGGATTAGTACTCCAATAACTTGTCTGTTGTTTGCAGGGAAACTGGCGCCACGCTGGCACCAACAGGCCTGTGTCCAGAGAGGAACTGATGATGGTCTTAGCCGGTCTGGTGGATCTGAGGATCCGAGCCTTGTACTTTACTCAGAGCCAGCGACTCAGTCTAGGACAGGTGGGCTTTGAGGAGGCCACTAACAACGGGACTGGTGGTCCTGGAAACACTGTGGAAAATTGTTTCTGCCCGCCTGAGTACACTGGAGACTCCTGTGAGGTGAGGAATTAAAAGGCCATTAAATATCCCTTAATAGCAGTAGACTCTTTTTTTTTTCTTTCTCAATAACATGATGTAAACATTTGTTGATACATATCAGAGGATTGTATGTTTATTAAGTTACAACCTGTATGCCCTTTTTTAATTGGATTTTTTATTGAACTTTATAAGTTCATATGTGAACACAAACACAACTTGTATGATGGTGAATCCCTTCTTGGGTGTGGACAAAAACTTAGGGGAATCTTGCTTTACTGATTTTCACAACTTCCACACTTTAAAAAAAACCAAAAAACATTAATACTTCTTCCATGCTGACAAAACCTTCACCTGGAAGCTATATAGGAAAAATACATGGAAAAAGAACTAGTAAAAGATGGTGACAGGCTGGGGAGATAATGATAATTTTGTCAGAAGCAGAGAATATAAGAAGCAGGGTGGAGCAAGTGTTGATTGAAATATCAATCTTGTCATCTTTGAGGAGCGGGACCTCCTCATACTTTTCAGGTGTCCTGACACGTCTGAACCAAGTAACACACCCTTTTCCTAGAGGAAAAATTCATCAGCTGAGGAGCCTTGGGTGGAATGTACTGGAAAATACCAGCCGGAGAGCTGTGCAGCCAAATTGTGTAGCCCGAGGGTGGGATGTGATGCACAATCACGCAGACATAATATTAGTGATTATGCAGCTATAATCACTGGCATGGCTACGGCTCACAGAAACGTAGAGCAAACATTCATGATGTTGTTGCTAAGGAGAAACTTTACTTCTATTATGTATTATTATCTATTACTTTATTTTATTCTGGGAATGGTACTGACTTTACTTAGTGTTTTTGTGCCTCTCAAATCTGATCTGTATACACACATGATTCCAGCAGTTTTGCCCACAAAAGCTAATTAAAAAGAAAATGGACCGATCTTTAATTAAAAGAAAGAGCTTAAAGAGTTTTCATGTAACTGAGAGAATTTATTAGTGGGGAGAAGCAGTAATAACAAGAACACTTTAATTAAATATTTTTCTCATTTATTTTCTCGGAGTGCTGTTGCCATTGATGTGGTTCTGTGTACGTGAGCCATTGTGTGATTGGGTGTGTTTAAAGGAAGTTGATTATATGGGCCCAGAGGGGATATGACCAAGCGCCTCGCCTTGATACATGGGGTGTGGCAGCTGGCAACACACTGTTACTCATAAACCTGAGTGCACCTACAGTTTGTGTGTCTGTAAGCAGACACACCTAGTTGTGTCTGATGTGTATTTGAGTAGCATGATTTAATCGTGAGTTTATGGTCTATGTTGTCTGAAGATGTCTGAATTCCCCTCTCAGTCATATATGCTTATACAAATGCTGTTCTAAAGCACACACACACACACACACACACTGTGTCAAGCAATTCTGTGTGTGTGTGTGTGTGTGTGTGTGTGTTTGCGGGGGAGACAGAAAAAAGGAGTGAGAGATCATGTAAACACCTGCATGTGTGTGCTTGTGCGCCTGCATACACTCATGCTGATGTGCAGCACTGACTCAGGTAGGACATGGGGCGTGTCCTCTTTGTGTGCGTGTGTATGAGTGAGCGTGTGTGTTTAAGAGGCTGAGGCAGGGGAGAGTGGAGCATTATTTCACACAGACTAAACGTTAGGAATGTTAGATACGTGTATGGATAGACATCGGAAGAGAGGGGTTCTTTTACAGACCCTGTTATGGGGGACTTTGATTGGACTATGCTTCGCTGGGCCCAGACCCTTCCATAGACGGGAGCGTCCCCGCTACGCCAGGCATAATGACAGATGGACTCAGAGGATACAATACCCTTCGCTTCATGACCGGGGAAATCAGCGGATAGAATATCCGTCAGTTAATGACCAAGGAACCCAAGAAATACGCTACCCATCAGTACATGACAGAGGACAGACTATTCAGTATCCTTCTCTCAATGACAATGCCGCCAGTTCTCAGATTCAGGTAAAACTGTGATGCATCTTATCATTTAAGAGATATTACTGTAGCTCAAGTGCAGGTTATACTTCTTAACATCTCAAGTGTGGATTGTTGGTGACTTGAAGACTGTTTTCTCTAAAAGCAAAGGACATGTTTTGGCTCTTCAGTGTCAATGTCTTAATGACATTCAATTCATGTCAAGTTCATGGCTGTGTGCTCTACAAGTACTTTTTCCCACACTTCATGACACCAAACAGATCATCCTTTGTAAATGGCAGGCTAAAGCTGCGGAAACATTGCTATGTTTAGGCAAAATAAAACTAATGCTGTGTTTGTAGCTTATTGGTTAAGCTTAGATAGTGTGTGGTGATAATTGGTATTATGGTACACATTTGTACATGATATCATTCCGAGTTGGATAATAATATGACAATATAAACCGTAAAAGGGTAGAAATTGATCTAGTTTTAGCATTTATAATATTAATTATTCTGGTTATATTTGGCTGGATCTTGTAACATAATGTTGCTGATTAATGAGCAGGACTACTCTTTGGCAACAGATTCTTCATTGAATTTCCAGAAAATGTACTATATCATGATATGTATTAACTTCACCATCTAAAATAACACACAACATAGCATAATGGAAGGTTTTATCTAAATTTCCCACCTCTAATATCATAATTGTTATAATAACATAATAATACATAACATAATATACTTTGTCTCTTGCCCTTTTAGCTATTTTGTATATTCAAAGGGTATACAGTGGTTTCTGGGTATATATGAGGTACAGCTACACTAATTTAAATGATGGTATACATGTCTTTATATTTGTGTTTTGCAGAAATGTGCTCCTGGATACTACAGAGCTGCCAATGGACTTTACCTGGGCCGCTGTGTGCCCTGTGACTGCAATGGTCTGTCGGATGAGTGTGAGCTCAAGACAGGGAAGTGCCAGGTAAGAAACTCTCAACACACAACACTCATGACCATAAGTATATGTACCTACAAGCACCTAAAAGGCAGAATGATTACATCAGTCCAGTTGACTCTGTGTGTGAGCCACAGTTAAGTCAGAGTCTAGACCTGTCAGCTCCAGGGTACATCTGTGGGCACACTGTTGCAACCCAACCCTGCTTGTTTGCCTGTAGCTATGTGTTTTTTTTTATCACCACATCTGAAGCACTGTTTGATATAGTTTTCTGATTTCCCGTTATGGGCCCCCCTCTCTCTCATTATTCTCCTTGATGAGAGGATGAGCCTGAAAACATTTTAAAATCTCATCCATCTCTGTTGTATTGTTTTTATTGTTATGCAAGACACTCAAGACCGGGCCCATGTGTGCAATGCACGTGTTGATCCACACCCTAGCAGTTGAACACGCTCTCTGCAGTGAGCATCAAATTCTTGGTGGTTGATTGGCTTGCTTCAGTGTAGGAAAAGACTTGATATCTGGTTTAGTTCATACAGCACATCTACAATGTTTAAGTCACAAGTATTTTAATAATACATTATGTGTCATTTTCAGAACTGCCGGTATAACACAGCTGGGGACAAATGTGAACGCTGCAAAGAAGGTTACTATGGAAACGCTGCTCAGAGGACATGCAGAGTGTGCCCGTGCCCCTTCAATGCACCCACAAACAGGTGTGTGAGAAAAACAGAACACCTCCAAATAGTTGTACCATAATTACATGTAAATTTGTATTTCAGGAATTAAATCTTAATCTTCCTATCAATCTGCAGTTTTGCAGTAGGTTGCAGACAGGTCTATGGAGACTTCCAGTGTATATGCAAAGCAGGATACGCTGGAGACAGATGTGAGAGGTAAGTGTCTTTATGGACAGATTATTTTAACATGCCAGGAGATGATATTCAAATACTGTGCAAAATAGATACTCTAAAAGGTCTTAGTTATTCCTATTTTGTCACTTATTCTATCTTATTTATTTCTCTTTCTCATAGGTGTGCTCCTGGTTTCTATGGTGACCCACTAACACAAGGAGGAAGTTGTCGGCCCTGTAAATGCAACGGCAATGGCAACAGCTGTGATCCCAGGACTGGAGGTTAGATTCTGTGATTGTCTTTTGAAGCTACACATTAATATAATCAATTCAGTCATACTGTTTTTGAAATTCTATACATCTAATAAATATTAACCTAATGTCTTTTTTATTGTTTCTGTAGTTTGTAAGAACACACTGGAGCCAGGAGACACAGACACAGACGAGCAATGCCAAGGTGAATAGACAAAAAATAACTGAGGTTTGACTCTGTAACATGCAGTTTACAATATATAGGGTAGGTTCCTATTGTCAACCAAACCCTCCTTTCTTTTCCAGAGTGTGACAATTGTGCTCAGACTTTGCTAAATGATCTGGAGAAGCTGGAAGATGAGATGGGAAGGATCAAGGCTCAGCTGGACAATGCTTCCGCCAGTGCCTCCTCTCAGGACAGGCTGAAGAAGCTGGAGAAGGCCGTGTCAGACACCAAGGTAACATTTCAGTGTACTGTAACCCTGCCCGCTGACTCTGAAGGCTACAGAGGAACACCTGCAGAGTTCCAGATTATGTGTAGACACAATAGCCAAGACAGACTTCACATGATGTCCTGATGCCAAATGAATAGCCACAACAAGCACAATGAGATCCATAGTTTTTTTTATAATTTTCACACTCACACATACACACAAACAGTTTGGTGCAAGGATGAGTGCACTTATGCGAACGTTCCAGATTCCTGCTGATAAGCAATCTCAGTGAATTTTGTCCCACAGCCAGTGTGTCAACATGAGTTAGAGACTACACCGCTGGAAGCCAGTGTTTGTCGTACCAACTTGTCATTTCTCATTCCCTCGTAAACTCAGTATTACATCCACTTCATTTGAGTGTGCACCCTTTGTGCATTCATGAGACACAAGTAAATATTTCCCTCTGTGCCGTTTTGAAAACAGTCCCTATCAGTCTCAAGCTTCAATACACCACTTACAGAATCTGAGTTTGACATCATGCAGCTTACTTTACATTTCTGTGCTCTTTGCAGATTCTTGTGAGAAAATTCAGCTCCTCTATCAACACCCAAAAGTCCAGAGTCAGCCAACTGGAAGATGACATGGGCATTCTCTCAGATGACATCAGCTCCCTTCAAGACAAAGTAGGTTGCTGGGGAGAATGCCTAGCACAGTAGTTAAATGAAATCAGCATGCAATGATAAGTGTGAGAATGTTTTTTTAAATTTTTTATTTAGGCAGATGAAAGGGCCGCTGATGCTGACAAGGCAGTGGAAGATGTTGAAAAGACCCACAAGAGGGCTAAGGATCTGGACTCAGATATTCGAAACGTGCTCAAGAAAATCCAAGGTAAAATGAAAACTCACAGTAAATTCAATGGCAGCACAGCTCTTTTCTGTCTTTCATCTTTCTTTTGGCCCCCTGCTCTCTTCTGTTCTCTGCATTTATAATTTTATATTAATCTAGTTTTGCAATATAGGTAGTATCTTAGCCTTCAATTAAATTTAAATATTTGCTTGACTGTTGGCATGTTTCTGTATGTTCGCAGCTCTTCTTGACCAGCTGAAGGAGGCAGGCACCAGCGGTGATACGCTGCCCAATGAAAACCTGGCTAAAATGCTAGAGGACGCTCAGCGCATGGTGAAGGAGATGGAGAACAGAAACTTCACCCCCCAGAAGACTGCTGCTGCGAAAGAAAGAGACGAGGCCAAGAAACGTACGATATTTAGTCTAAACTTAGCCAATAAAAACTTGTGAAAACAGTGAATTCCTCTAAGACCTTCATGAAGAGCAAACCTTTCCAAAATTGCAGTACTGAACTGGTTTTATTAGATTAAATTTTTTAATCTCTGAGGTCACTACTTTGTTTTAAGTGTGAAACATTATTTTCAAGGTATGAGGGATGAACCTAGTCTAATGTATTCTATTCTGTTCTCCAGTGCTAGACTACATCAAGGCAAATGTAAGTAAGCAGTGCGACCAGAATGAGGCCGCAGCAGAGAAGATTCGGGGCCTTCTGAAGGATTACAACGCCAAACTAAAGGACCTGGACGAGGCTCTGAAGGAAGCAGATATCTTGGTGAAAAAAGCCAACACCCAGAATGGACTCAACTCTCAGACACTGGGAGAGCTGCAGGTAATGACACCTAAATGAAACAATTAATCAGTTACGAAGAACATGTGTTCTTGTGGGTTAATAGTTAGTAACTTTGCATACAAACTACTGTGAAGATCATATATATTATTTTGTTTCTGTTATTTGTTGTAAAAAATAGTTGAATAATCTGTATAGTACATGTCAATTGTAAGGTATTATGTAAATGCTATAACAGTTTTTGCTATAGTCGTTACACAGGTGTACTTTTAATCAAACTGATTCATATGCTCCCTACAGAAACGTATCAATGACTTAAAGAAAGAACGGAAGACCGTCGAGGACCAAATGGCCATGGCAAAGAATGAGCTGAAGAAAACAGAGGATATGGTGAAAATGCTAACTGACAGTAAAATGGTACGTTTGACAAACTGTAGCTTGAATCTTTTTTTTTACTTTTTTTTTACTGTTAAAACTATAAAGTTACATGGCTTGTAATGTGTTGCCTCTCAGTATGAGTCCAAACATTTTGATGTACTGTAGCTACAATATGTAACAATAAACGATCTGATCCCACACGCATCAGGTCCTAACATGCATGCATCCACTCAGATAATGATCAGTGTTTTTGCTTGTTATGCTCTGAGGTGAAGTAAATGGTATTTCCTGGTGTTATGAATATCTTGCACCCAATCACCTGTCCTTCTCCTCTGCAGGAGTATGAACAGCTGGCTGCACAGCTGGATGGTGCCAAGACTGACTTGACCAGGAAGGTGAATGAGATTGCCAAGGCAGCAGCCAAGGAGGACATTGTGGAGGCAGCAGAGGAACATGCCAAGAACCTCAACAAGCTGGCTAAGGAGCTTGAGGAGTAGGTCTACATACAATAGATATCTCATTATAACTTGAGGTTGGATTAGTGGATTGAGTGAAATTCAGCTGTATAGTGTCTGTTGTTTTTCCGAATTTGACTTCTCTTTCCTCATCACTTACATAGCTTTCTTGATGATACCAAGTCTTTTATTTTTTGTACATCCATTCTCCATGTGTCTTGGGTTTATTTTCCTCCCTTGTTGTCCTGTGTGGCAGTGCCGTGAAGAACGCAAGTGGACGTACTGAAGTGCGTAGCGCCAAAGACGCCATTGACGCCTACAAGAACATCACAGATGCAATTAACGCCGCTGAGGCAGCTGCTAATGAGGCCAAAGATGCAGCAGACAACGCCTTGAATGTAAGCCACAATTTATGACACTCTATACATTAAGTAACTGCACACTTCTTGGCATGATATGAAATTCATGATGTATTGGATAGAATACTTTAATAATACCGACCAATATGTTTTTTCTTCCTTTTAGAATGTAAAAAACCAGAAACTCACACAAAGAGCAAAAGACCTGAAAGAGACTGGCGATGAGCTGCTGGAGAATGCAAAAGGGGCACAGAGAGACCTTCAGGGTATTCAACTCCTTTCTTAAACTGTTGCTATTTTTTAAAATAATGCAAAAGCTTTGTTACTAATTTGTGTTTTGTTTTTTTGTTTTTCTTAACAGATGCTACCGACGACCTCACTGATGTGAGGATGCGCCTGGAGAATGCTGACAAGAAGAAGAAAGCTCTTGAGAAAGACCTTCTTGATGCACAGAGGCAATTAAATGATGCCAAAAGAGGTAGAACAAGACAAGGCATTATAGGATTAAGCACAACTGTTTGTGTGTTTGGAAGGTTATTGGAGCATATTTTCTTTCATTTATTGTCCCTAATTATCTGTTTCTCACAATCAGATGACATTGCTAATATGATCAACGAGGCCAAGAGGAAGGCAGCTTCAGCTAATGACTCAGCCAGTAACACTATGGACAAACTGAATGCCATCAAAAAGGAAATTGACAAGATCAGCGTCTCTCCCGTGGACCCCAACCTAAGCAATGTATTGGATGATGTAGACCAGTCAGGTGAGATATTGAAAATACATATATACATATAGACATTTGGCACAACATTTTTCATGTTGTTTTGTAGTTTATGGTACAGAATAACCATTTTTATACATTATGTATATTTAGGATTGAAAGAGGCTGCCTTTTTACACATTGTATTTTTTTTCTACATTTAGTGAAGGACTTGTTGAAAACCATCCCATCTCTGAATGATAAGATCTCAGAGGTGGAGGACCTGACCTCGCAGTTCTCACCCCAGAGCAACATAACTGAGAACATCAAGAAGATCAAAGAGCTCATTGAACAGGCCCGGGATGCAGCTAACAGGGTGAGTCCCCCCCTCTTTAAATATGTCTATATTCACCTATAAGCCATCAATTCTATATACACATCCAACCCCAAATCAATTAGATCTTCCCCTTTGTAATGTCTTTTCCTCATTCATGTCTTCTCTCCAGATTGTGGTCCCAATGAAGTTCAAAGGCGATGGCCATGTGGAGTTGCGTCCGCCACAGAATCTGGAGGATCTGAAGGCCTACACAGCCATATCTCTTTCTCTGCAGAGACCTAAAGGCAGGGGAGACGGAAGACGCAGACGCAGACAGACCATAGACAATGGAGACATGTTTGTGTTGTACCTTGGCAATAAAGATGTAAGTGGGTGCTTAAAATGAATGCCCATATGAATCATTTGATATAAAGATTTGGTTTGTAATTGTGCACAAGGCATTAACAAACTGTTTCTTGTAGTCCTCAAAGAACTACATAGGTATGGCTTTGAGGGGCAATGTGCTGTATGGTGTCTATAAGCTCAACGGAGTCGAATACGAGATGAAAACAGATTCTATCACCACGTCTGCAAATGAGCCGGCCATGTTTGATAAAGTGGACCTACGCAGGTAAACTGTTGTCATTTTCTGAAATGTTTTGCTGCAGTCAATATTGTATATATAAATGCACATTTATGGCATTTGACATATATCTACTGTGACTTACTACACAGCCCTCTCTGTATTTAAAAGTGAAAAAGACGCAGGAAATTCGTGAAAGGTGCCAATGTAATGAAAACCTTGGGGGTTTTTTGTTTGGTTTTTTCATCTTATGATTTAGAATTTATCAAGATGCAGAGCTGATCCTTACCAAAGATCACACATCAAACACACCTGGTACACCAATTAGGAAAAACAACCAAGGATCAATGACCCAAAACCTTCTGGACCTCAGCCCCAGTGATATTGTTTTCTACGTCGGAGGCTACCCTGACACCTTCACTGTGAGCTCCCAAACACACTGCCAGCATTCAATATGTCTAATTACTGGAAACAAGGTTTGCAAGACTGAAATATTATTACTAGGGGTTTTGTTAATACCCTTCCTCTGTTTTGCTTCTCCTCAGCCACCAAGTTCTCTCAACTACCCCAAGTACAAGGGCTGCATTGAGTTCTCCTCCTTTAATGACAAAGTTGTCAGCCTCTACAATTTCCAAAAGGCAGAGAAGATCAATTTGGAGACTCCATGCAAGAGGTTTGTCCTAGCATAATTAGTCTTAAGACTAATTAAACTCTAGATAATTTTCTTTTTAGCTATAAACATGTTTGTATGCCTTCTCTGTAACCTGTGGCATTATTTCAACATACAGCGGAAAAAGAGGCAGCTCATCCGCTCTTTGTTTTACCATCTAGTGTTTAAAATGTTCAGTGTCATTCCAGTTTCTGATTTCATCACTCTGGCATGAAATGGATAAACATTCCCATCCCATCCCTCAACCCTATTTTATCCCATTCCTTTTTAGTAGCACTGGCAATGTCACCATCAACAAGTGTTTTAAAGTTGGAACTGGCTCTTTTTTTCAATGCTCACATGATCTCTCTGTTTTTTTGGAGGGGGGAGGTTTGTTGTTTTTGTTTTTGTGGATTTCCGATAATTAGCTGGGTGTTCCTTGACAAACACGTGCAGTAGGTCAGTATTAGCCCCGTTTTTACTGGTGACCTGTCCAGGAATTTTTTCCGTCTCTTGCCCAATGGTTACTGGAATATGCTCCAGCCCCACTGTGATCGTAAAAATGAATACGTGGAACTATAGAAGCGGGGCGAACAGAAACTTTTCAAGACAACAAAGACAAACTGACTTTAAATCGATACTTTTGCTCAAGAAAGGATATGTGTTCAGTGAGAAAATGTTGAGACTTCAGAATTTTAACATTTAACATTTTAACAATTTTCTGATTCTCCCCTGCATCCAGGTATGTACCTCCAATGGACTCTGACTACTTTGAAGGCACTGGATATGGCAAAATGATTATAGATAAAATATCATCCGTCCTCCTCATCGGTATGTCCGTCTACACTCGTTCAGAAAATGGTCTGCTCCTGTACATTGGAAATGAGGTAAATTATTGTTCATGAGGTTATTTCATAAATCTTATATTTTGATGCACTTTTTTTATAGAATTAAACGTGCTCTTTTCAAGAATTTGATCATTCTGTTTCCTCTTTAACATAGGACAACTACATCACTGTGACGATGGAGATGGGTGTTGTTGTTCTACGTAGTAACTCGCTCAAAGAACCAGTTTCGAAAAATGAGAAAATCTTCCCAGTAAGACATTTTTCTTTGTTTTCTGCAATCACTTGCTCAAGTAGTTTACATCACTGAACACAGAATTATTAATTGAATTGCATCTTACTCCTCTACCCTTTTCTCAGACAAACGATTGGGCAGATGTCCTCATCATTTTTCCTAGGAGCGGAAAATTAATGGTCCGTGTAGCCGGTAAAGAGGTGACAGCCCAAGTTGGGTATAGTGAATTTAAAGAATACTATATTGGTGGTGCACCACAAGACTTGAGGGAAAGGTATGTGGTTATCAATTTTCCTCTACTTCCTCTAAATCCGTGCTGATTGAACCTTTTCCCACTATAGCAAAAATAACTGCATTTTCTTCCCCTTTCACAGGTATAACATCACCACACAACCATTCAAAGGCTGCATGAAGAACTTGAAGCTGAATAAAGACTTTAAACCTATTGATGTGCAAGTGGGCATCAGCAAAGGTTGTCCCAAGGAATCCCTGGTAGGATGTTAACCTCATCATTATAAACCACTTAAATATTGTCTTATACATACATATATATATATATATATATATATATATATATATATATATATATATATATATATATATGTATATGTGTGTGTGTGTGTGTATTTATTTTACATGTTAACTAATTAACTAATGTCTGATGTCCATGTTCTTGTCTAGATTACTCGTAAAGCAGAGTTTAGCTTGGGGAGTTCCCTGTCAGCTGACCTCACAGGCTTCAGCTTGGCTAATGTCACTGTCTCCCTTGGATTCAAGAGCACAGAGAATCAGGGTCTCATTCTGGAGAACAAACAGCAGGTCAGTAGCCATATTTATTTTCAAACCTGACTTATAATTGTGACTTTTGAAATCTGAGTTGTGTGGGACAACAGAACACGGTCAGATTTAAAACCTTTTTCTTTCTATTTTCCAGGCTAATGGGATGAATCTTGCATTGGAAAATGGCTATGTGATTCTGTCTTACAATAACAAGATGTGGAAATCTAACAAACAATACCATAATGGCCACTGGCATTATTTGACTGTGACCAAAAAAGATGGAAGGTATGAAAGAAGAATTTATTTTACATTCAGACATATTTAATGTGAACATTCATACAAATGTAACATTAGTTCAGTGTGGTTTTAATGTCACATGTGTATAGTTTCACATATGAAAAAGTACAGGACAGTGTAGGACAGAGCTATGGACAGTGACACCTGTTGCCCAGTAATTTAAATCATACACTGGACAATTACAATACAGTTAAAGAAAATAAGCAAACTCTGGCAAATTCTCATAACCACTTCAATCTAAAGCTGATGTACAATAAGTACTATGATCATTCTCCCAAACAGGATTACCTTAGTTATTGATGATGAAGATATGGGTCAGGAGCAGAGTGGCAGCACTTCCATAGGTGACACAGGCGGCTCCATGTCCCTGGGAAGAGACAAGTTCAAAGGCTGCGTTTCCAACCTCTACACAAGACGGTAATCAACCCTCACTCTACATTTTATAGCTGTGTAATTTTAACATAACTCAAGAGATAGTTTTTATTATTGGAGTCACATTTCGACTGTTTGCTCACTATATATCTTTTCACTTTTCACAACACATACATGGTGTTCATGTTATCTGAATATTTTGTTGTGTTGCAGGCCAGAACAAATGTACAGAGCTGAAGACTTCAGCGTCTTCAAGGCTTCTGGAGACGTCCTGCTGGATGTGTGTACTGCTGACAGTCCTGTCCAACTGATGCTGGACCGCATGTCTAAGAAGGTGAGAGTTTGTCACATTTACCGCAAAGACATTTACTCTAGTAATTTTAATATGTTTAATATTTGTGAACTTGAATCAAGTGACATTATGTTTATACATCTAGAGCAATCCATCTGATTTCATGGTATACAGTAATTGTCAAACTAGCATGTACATTATGAACATGGTGACATTGTTGATTTATTCTTCTCACTACCTGTAAGTCATAACCATCTTCTAATTTCCTCCTTTGTACTGTAAATGTGTACTGTAAAACTATCCATTGCTAAATGTTAATGATTTGTGTTTCCTTGACATTGTTTACATTGTTTTGCTGCCTTATTTCCAGAGATGAAGAAGAAGGAGCCCTAAGACCTGCTGATGTTGACAAGAATCTAATATTGACATGAAAAACTGGCAGCTTGCCTCACAATGTTCTGTTTCTTTTGCACAAACTCATTAACTTACAGTGTACTTCAATAAAAAGTTGCATGAACATATCTATAATTATAACAATCATTAAATGTATTGTATCTCATCACATTTGTCTATTCTATTTAAAAGAATCAAATAACTAAAAACATGAACTTGTGAATAACAAGTTTGAAATCATCTCATGTCTCTTCTCTTTCTTCCATGTAACTCACTTTCTAACAGTCATTCACAAGCACGTTCCCTCTAACTCACTGTTGTCAGACCTAATGGACACACTCACACACAAACATTATGGCATGGTAGCTATGGTAACTTCACTGTCAGATGAAATGACTCATGAAATGAATCATTTCCTAGAGCACAGTAACGTTCACCTATGTAGACATTTCACAGCACATAAATACAAAAGGATCTGCATCTAAGTTTCTCAACATTTTCTGGCCCATAATTCTGTTATTAGAATTCATGTCATACTTATACTTTTGTGTTCTACCTTTGTGGACATACTGTAGAATTACAAAAATATTTTAAATTCAAACACATATCAAATGAAAACTCTTGTTATGTGGACCAGTAAAGCACTTTGAGATATTGTATGTAATATGTGGTTACACAAATAAACCTGACTTAACACCCAAAACCTACTTATATCACTTTTACATCTCTCAAAACTCTGAATGGGATCCCAATATTAAGGCTGAGAAACATTGATCGACATTATGATTAATGATGATGCCAATGAGAAGTTTGGAAGAATCTCCTCCTTAGATAAGATGCCAGTATTTCACAGCTACACCAGAACTGACAGTATTCAAATATTTCTTATTCTATGCTCTCAAAAGCATGATTACACTTTCTATATCTTGCATGCTCATCATAATTTACATATCTCAACATCTGATTAAAAGCACCGTATCACAACCGCCTTTAATTCTCCTACAACACCTGACCCACAATGAATTGCCTGAATAATTATTTCTTGTCTGCTACATGAGTTCATAGAGGTGCAATAATCAATTAACACTACATGACAGACTGGTATGAAAAATATAACCAAAGGGGTAACAGAAACCCCCAAACACAGGTGCACCTAATGAAATAATAGAGTGTAATAATGAAACTATACAGTGTGTAATCTTTACAATTAATAATACAATTTTTTTCCAAAACAAATCATCCTCCATTTTCCTCTCATAATATTAATCTGGACATGTCTATTAGTTTCAGAAAGCAATGTCTGAAACTCAATGTGTTTTTTTCATAAGGAAGAATGTGAAGATACATACTGTATATCACACTGCGTCAATAATGATTTTTTTGTGTACAAGCTAAAAAATCTACCTGTTCTCTCCTATATCAATTTCATATCAGTGTTTCTGACATCAACAAACCTATTGACCTATTAATTGAACGTATTTACAGTTTTATGATCTCTATAGGTCTATGATGGCTGCAGGTGTCATATTTGAGTGCATGCCAAACTAAAATCATTCAAATCATATGAGCATGACGACTGCTGCCCTTGATGCATATCAAACAGTATCGCCAGCACAAATACCTATCTATGTTGAAATCAAACACACCCTGAGTAAACAGAGGGGCTGTGGTGGTTTATCTACAAAAAGAAACACGATGTGATGGTAAAAACTTCAACGATCTTGTGATTACAAGATCCACACTGGACCACCAATCAGCATCAACACTAACTGCATATATGAGTAATGAAAAGAAAAATGGTGTCATATTTATCAAAACTATCACATGCCGGCTGTTGGAGAGACATATACTGTATTTCTGTTATGCATCACAGCTGAATGATGCCACAAAGTATAAATGGAAGCTTAAGATGGGATGGAAACATGAATTATTTTATGTAGAACATTCTAATCTGTGGATAAAAAATAGTTACTAAAGAGCCTGGAATCTCTTTGGCTCGTTTTCACATCTGTGGAGTCCCAGTCTATGTTTATATCATCTCTGACTGTTGTCACTCTTTCCATGGATTTCTGTATCCTCCTACTTTCTTTTATTCACAGAGTGGAGCCAATTTGAATACGTCATAAAGAGCTGTGGCTTATCAATGATTTAAGGAACAACTTTGTGCTGACTGTTTATGCTTGTGCTGTTTTAGGATGGTGTGACACAGACGATAAATGAGAGTGTATCAGAGTGTTCACTACCAACCCTGGTTCAAAATGGTTATTTCCTGGGGGGTGCTGTTAGCAGTCTAAGCTACAGCCTTCCACTACAGGTGCTGCAGCCCAGGTGAGAATTCTATCTTACCTTACAGCACTTTTTCATAATATTATACATACACATGCATGCACACACAAGTTTCAGTGAAAGATTTATGTGTTTAGCTGAGTCTATCTTCTCAATAACAATGCTTCAGTTATGTCAGAGCCAATATACACACATGTACTGAAGATGATGCCTCTTTTTATCCTCCACAGGCCCCACTTCTCTCTTGATGTCAAGACTCGATCTCATGAGGGTCTGCTGTTCTTTGCTGCTACCAGAGGAGGGCGCTCTCATCTTGCTTTATACATGTCCAAAGGCAGGATCAGGTTGTCTGTAGGCCAACAAAAAGAGATCTTCAACCGGGAGAAGTACAATGATGGGAAGTGGCACTCGGTCAGTGAGCTTATATCACGCTACTCTAATGTATTTTGAAACAAAACCAGACTTTAGTATAATTTTAAAACTGTTAACCATAGAATCATTCAATCTACAAATGGAGTTAAACTCTACTATCATTCTTTGTATGTATGGTTAAAATGTTTCCTGTAGGTCATATTCAGTTTGGAGAAGAAGAAATTCCGATTGGTTGTAGATGGGATCAGAGCCCAGGATGGTCTTATGACAAATGCTGAGCTCGCATCCGTGCTGCAGTTCATGTCACCTGTGTACTTGGGCAGTGCCCCACAGTCCCTTCATAAAGAGTTAAAGGTAAAAAAAACAAACAAACACACACTGGCCAGTTCACACAAGCACACAAACAAGTTTTATAATTTTATTTTATTTCTTATTTTTACTTTCAGTCGAAGAATCTTCCAAAGCAAGGTGTGTCCGGCTGTGTCCGCAATTTTAAAATGAATGGAGCACCAATGTCAAATCCAACTACAAATCGTGGGGCCGGCCCCTGCTTTGAGGGACCGACACAACGAGGGGCTTATTTCTCAGGGAATGGAGCACATGTCATTATCAGTGAGTACCCCACTAGCTGTGAAGTCATTACCAAATCTTCATAGAATATATTTTAGGTTTATTTGACGGGTTGTTTAATAATTTTTTTGAAGAAGTGACAATAAAAGTGTGTTATAAACTGGAGGCACGGCCGTGACTGTGACAAAGAGCTGTGGAATTTGGTTCTAATTATATATATATATCAGTGTGTAAGAGAAAAACAAAGACATAATATACTAGTTATATAGAAAAAAGATTATGAGCAGTTGTGAATTTTCAGAGGAATTTCCTAGAAGACACTGTCAAGATCTTCTACTGAATCTACCAAAATCTAAAACTGAAATATTACAAATAGAGATACATTGAACCCAAGTAAGTACACTAGTAATACACAACTACTCAGGAAGACAAATGTGAGATTTTGCATGTTCAGCTGACCCACTGTGCGCTCATTAAACAACTCTCTAGGTTACAATAGACATTAATTGGAAGTAATTAATTAAGGAACACTGTCTCAATTTTCTCTATAATTAGGACCAAATTACACAGTTCTTTCAAGGAATCATGTTAGGAAATTAGTTACATATCAGTTCCTCCCAGGAAACTATGAGACCCATAAGAAAAAAATCTCCTTGATATGTTCACTTCAGGGCCTTCTCTTCATTGTGCTGATACTTACAGTCTAAATTATGATATCTATGATGATATTTCTTTTCTGTATTTCAGATGACTCTTTTGTTGTGGGCTCCAGTTTTGAGCTGCTGTTTAATATTCGTCCAAGGACTCAAACTGGACTCCTGTTACATGTTGGTGATATTAGCAGGACCCCGTATGGACATGCGATGGGCCACTATCTCAGTATTTACATGCTCAGAGGAGAGGTGAGACTGTCAGTTTATTGTTGCCTCATTTGTGTTTTTCTGGCCAGATACTCCTAACCCCAAATTAATTTATGTTGTCTGATTAGACCTCTCCTCAGGACTGTGTGGGCATGTACAGATTGATTGACAGCTCCCTTACTTCTTTCATCTGCCAGTAATGAAAGCACAAGCTCTGAAAAAGGCCTTGTGTTATTAGTTTATAGAGATTAGTGACCTCATAGCTGCATAGCTCCACCTTACAGGAGGCCTAATTAACCAGATTAATTGAAAACACATGTCGGTGTGCAGGGCCTTTAACAGGTATCTTTACTTGAAGTGCGTTCCCTGCACGTGTGATTTAAAGCTCTGTATTTGGATTTACAGGTAGTGGCACAGGTGAACAACGGGAAAGGGGAATTCATGGTGTCGGTGCAGCCAAAAGCTACATTATGTGATGGGATGTTTCATAAAATTTCAGGTAAATTGCACATTTCATAAAAGTACTGTATAACTCTGTTTAAGCTGAAATTGCTATTTTACCCAGTGTACACAGTGATAAAAACATGTCATTGGCATTAAATTCCTGTCCATGTGTCTTCTAGTGATCAAGAGGAAAAATGTTGTGCAACTGCATGTGGACACAATGGATAATTACAAGATTGGACCACCATCTTCCACTACCACGTTGACCAAAGATCCCCTATATGTGGGTGGCATTCCTGGTGAGTGTTATTCTATTAATCTGAGTGTTAATTGACTTGGTTTACCTTTATCTGAGATTTTCTGCACATAAATAAGATGTGAAAATATCACAGCCAAATGTTAATGTTATACAATATAATATTATGAAGAATGAATAGCCATATTTAGGTCTGATAACTGATCTGTGGAGGCCAGTGGAGTCAAAAAAGCCAAGAGGCTTAAAGGAGGCATATCATGCACATTTCCGGGTCTATATTTTGTATTCTGGACTCTACTGGTATATCTTTGCATAATTTGCAGTTCAAAAAAACTCCTTATTTATCTTGGCCCATATGCAGCCCCTCAGTTCAGACTCTGCCTGAGACAGGCCGGTTTAGCTCCTGTCTCTTTAAGGCCCCCTTCCCGAGGAGCCCATTCTGTTCTGATTGGTTTGTTTACGGAAGCTGTCACACCTTTGAGCCCAAATCCTATCTGAACAATGAGAGTGGACAACGTGAGCAACCTGCGTAACAAATTTAACAACAACCTTAGCAACAAACGTTATCAACAGACAGCCGTTACTGGGCATGCATGAACAATCTGACGTCATCATGAGGTAACACTGCAAAAAAAGTGTTCAGAGCAGGCTGAAGCCTGGGCTTTTGACTTTCAGGGAGCATTTTTACATACATTCACCTCATGTTTTGGAACTTTGACCATATTTAACATAGACATCCAACATCATAACAACATAAAAATAACAGAAAATCACAAAAAGCATGATATGTCCCCTTTAAATGGCTGACAAATTAGGAAAAAATCAAAGTAGTTGGAAAAATGAAATCACTTAACAGTTTACCACCCTTACCTTTCTGCTACAGAGATGTTAATGCAGCAGACACTCCCTGTCACCTCGTCCTTCGTGGGATGCATCCAGGACATGAGGATAAACAGCGAGCCCATCTCCTTCAACAGGTTGTCTGGCGTGTTCGGTCCAGTCAACCTAAAAGAGTGTCCGGGCTGAACAAATGTGTCTCACTGCATCATCACAAACCTTGGGACCACGTCCACTGCCAACCATGTGCAATCTGTTACCAAGACAGAGAATGTGTTTGTGTGTAAGAATGTATATAATATGCGGAGTGTGTATGTGTGTGTGTGTGTGTGTGTGTGTGTGTGTGTGTGTGTGTGTAAAATAGAAATACTGTATAAGTAGCAGCTCACAGGTTTGCTGCTCTGTTAAACATTTCTGTATTTATTTTGTGATAAAATCATGTATCACAGCACCAATTCATGAATGCATTTCCTGAAAGTTCTTTTACAGTCTGATATGTTGGATCCATTAATTCTCTGTCGATAATCAAATGCTACTGAATATGCTTGTGGTTACTCAGGGCTGCACTATAAGTAACCCAGCACTTTAAGAAAACATGCCTTTTGTGATGGTGCTTTAATGGAGATCAACATTATCAGTTAATGTCTTTTTATTTTTTTGTTTGTTGGACTGAAATGTTTGTATTAGAATAATTTGCAGTTTACACCTACAGTGCTTGATACCGTAACAACATCTTCAGGGGCTGCCAAGCTATTTTATCGTCATGTCCACATGCCAGCATGTATAATTCTGCATTATGACTGGTTTAATAGTCTTCACACAGGCCATGAAATCATATGTTTTTTTCCCATATTGTATTACTGTTGTTCTGAATTAATTTTGCATTCCTATTGCATGCATTGGGATGTTCTGTGTGGCTGTCAATGTCAGTTACACCAGAAAACAGCAAGTACTGAATTTTGAGGAGTGTTGTCTATGAGCTAAAAAACTATATAGATGCCATCATAAGTGTCACAATTTTGGTCAGTTGTGTTTGGGACCATTTAGCCCACATTACTAGAAAGTTGTAATTAATATTCCGGAAAACAAAATGTATTTAAATTCCCCTGAGAGTGTTTACTTTCCTACTTTGTATATTTGTGTAAAAAAAAATGTGATAGTAGAAACAATATGCATGATAATTGGACATATTTTTTACATGCATTCCTTGTGACCACTGATTTGTAAACCATTTCGTAATCTCTTCAATTAATCTTCTTTATAAATACTTGTCAGTGCCACAGGTGGGTCTTGTGAAAGATCTTTTCACTTGTGATCATGATGACAACTCACAGATTTCATGTGAGATATGAATTTTTGAGACTATCTGGGATTTATTGTTGAATTATACTCAGCAACATGTATACTTTTGATTGTAAGATTAGATAAATATGATTTACAACTTTTTTTTTTGAATAGGTCTCGCATTTAATTTTGGGAAATGGTGATTCACATCTACAGTGTTGAAATATACCTTTCCGTATATATCTACATATACCTACATTTTGAGAGTAGTTATTAATGGAAAGCTTGAATTAGAATTAGTTTTAGAACTAGATAAAGTGGTGTTCACGTACCCTTTCAGCTCCATAGGAATTTATTTATATAATCCTTAAATTTGACAACAGAAACATGTTAAACTTGCTGGGTCCTGTATTGCAGCCATTTCTCAGTTGTGCTCATTGGCTGACTGGATCTCCAGCAAAAACCACCACGCCCACTATGATGCTGCCTTCAAGGACATTTTGTGAAGTCGAGCGTAATTGCAAAGTGGTGCTGCGACCCATCGGATTCTACGACCAAACTGAATTTTATTGCCACTGCTAACGGGCTTTTTTAAATCAGACCTGATCACATACGCTATTTTGATAGCAGCTGTGACAAAAAACTGTGCCTCTATAATATTTAGATGTTAAGAAAAAAAAAAGATTGCATAGATGCAGAGATAAAGCCAAAATATCAAATGTTGATGGTGGTTACAGCAAAAACTGTTATGATATTGCCCGGTTACACTGAAATTAATTTTGCGTCCTTTGGCAGTTCTGTTTAAGAGTCTGATGCACATATTAAACATACAGTTACAAATATGACACTTCATGGACGTACAACACACATCAAACAGTGATGACACTCGTACATATCACATTGTATCCTCTGGATTCAGATCACATCATATGATCATGTGTGGAGACAAATAACAAAACGTACTGCGTACAGATAATGTTAAACAGGAGCAAATAACAATATTCACAAGTCTACCATCGCTTGTTTTATCCTTTTACAGTCTAGTTACCACTTTGCAAGTCAGTTTATGTGGTTTATTGCTTTGATAGGTCGCCCCCACTGTCTTTTCTATGTAATCTGATCGAAAACATGATCATTCCGAAACCACCTGAAGGCAGCACATTTCCTGTCTACACAGGAAAACACAGAAGCTACCGGACAGGCGGCAGAATCCGGAACCGCTACAGAGCCACCAGGACAAGACATACACACACTCATGTAGCTGGAGGTCAGTTATCCGAACTAGTCCGCTTATAAGTCCTCTCATGTAAGAATATGAATATGACCGTGTTTGCTCAAAACTGCGCCACTGGTTGAGACTATTCTGTCTGTAAGTAAACTAACCAGACACACCGCTCGTCCCCTCCCTCTTCCCCATAAAACCCCGGCCGCGTTCAGTTCCTCTCCTCCGGTATCAGGTATCTCAATGGCGGACCCGGCGGAACCAGCCCGGGGGAGCTCGGAGGAGGAGAAGCCGGACCGTATAAACGACGCAGAGCTGGCTCTGAAAGGAATCAATATGCTTCTCAACAACGGATTCAAGGAGAGCGACGAGCTCTTCAAAGCATACAGGTCTGTGAGTGTTTCCCTCAAAGACATCAAGCAGTATTTCTCTTCCTACTCTGTCTGTCTGTCGTTGGAGGGGGTTGGGGGGTGATAAATGTGATGACAGGTGTAGCTAATGTTTTAAAACTACTGTGGTCAGACCAGCATAAGAAGATGAAGACACCCCATCAGCACTGTCTGTGTTTGTCTGGTGCAGCACCATATGATCAGGTCACAAGCAGGATTGTTTTAGCAAATATCCACACCCAGTATGTAACTTGTGATGCTCAAATAGTCCAGTGACTCTTTCATCATCATCATGATAATAATAATGTTCTTTATGTGTGGAGATAGGTTGCTGTGACCATCTTTAGTGTAAGTAAACACACATATGTTAAAAGGTAAATGTTAAACCGGTTAGCATACCTGTCATGCCAGTCAGTTACTTTGAATAGGTATTTGTTCACATCACAACCACATGTTGGATAGTTACACCTGTTCAGACTTGTTTTGCAATTACCAAGTTGTATTTGTTGGATGTCTGCAGATTGATCTCTCAATTTATCGTTGAGTTTATGACTGTTCAGTAAAGAAAAGTCCCTGTTATATTTCAATAGCTTCTTTTGGTTCTGGCCAACAGTCGCAAATCCTCACATTTCAGAAGCTGGAACCAGTAAAACTTTGGCAGTTTTGCTTTAAAAATAATATAAATAATTAATTAATAACCAAAATAGATGCAGATTGTTTTCTCTCAACCTTCTTATCGGGTAATTGACTAAATATTTCAGCTCTAGATCAAATTTTGTGTCTGAATGTAAAGGTTCAACCTGAAAAATTCCCTCTAATACCCACACACTTAGATCAGGGTCCACCTGCTTACTGTAGGAGTTTGTATACATTTCTCTATCACACTGTTTTATTATAGCTGATTACCTCTGGGAAGGGTTTGCTTTCAAGTTGAATGTTGATGTCACAGTATGTGTCCTGACCCCTGGTGAAAGCTTAAATGTCACCTCTCCCACTAATTGCGCTTAGCACTAGGTGTCATCCTGTTTTTATTCCATCAGCAAAAAAGATGGCGGGAAGTGAAAGAGGCATACACAGCAACTGAGAATGAGCTTGTGACCGTCTGTATTAACCAGTTTCCTACTAAGGTTGTCCTGGTACTGCTTAGTTGGCATTGTGTGTTGCGTTATGGGAGCATGAGATAAGTTAAGGGAGTTTGGTGATGCATTAAATCATATCCTAAGGCTATGAAGGGATACCTGCACCCACTGATTCAACCCATTCCTATTGTATTGAGTGGCTTTTGTCTGACCGTCACCTTGTACCACAATTTCATGTTTTTCCCATGAATGGACAATGGACAGTCACAAATTGTCCCAGAGTAAAAGAATTATGGCATCAAATGTTATAATTCAGACAGGGGTATAGAGAATAAACATTACATCATACAAAACTAAAAGCACTTTCCATTTAAAACATTACATCATACAAAAAATGAAATACAATACCTTGTGTTTAGTACTTTGTGGTTAATGGTCACAATATTGATTATGTTTCAGGCATGATTTCAATTGTGATTTAAAACTAGAGAAGGTAGAGCATTGTCTGATAGTTATTGTGTTCCAAAAGTTTGCAGCTCTAATGGAGGAAGCTGACCGGCCACATTCAATGGACCTGTGCTGTACTACACAGTTGTCTCTGGTAGATGCTCTTCTTTGCCTGATGTTATCTGAGCATAGCAAAGCAAACTCTGTCAGTAGGGGAGGAGCAAGATTGTGGGTAATTTTGTACACTAACCTCTTCCACTTCTGCCCCCCCTACCACAGACGCATTTTTGGGGGCATAGGGGATGTTTAGGGGGAGATAGCAAGTCAACCATATACGCCACATAGAAGTGGTCTACATCATCTGAAAGTTGGGAGCCTGAAGATTAATTTGAGTTCTGCACTGTGTGTCAAGTTTCTCTAGTAATAAATCTGTAATGAACATTGTGTTTTGGTTAAGCGCCTATTCAAATTTTGAAATTTTAGAGTGTATAATGGGCATAGAGCAGTATGATGGAAGTATATGATGGCTATTCCCATGCTCAATTATGTCTCATAAGTTGTTGCAGAAATTTTTGGGTTGATACCATTTTTACCACCAAATTAAGACATTTTTGACCACTCGAGACTTGATTAAAAAATGGTCAAAAATCCCTCCAAAATACCACATTAAGACACCATGACCTTGAGGAACACCATAGAAAAATTCATGCTCTAATTTGGTATCAAAAACTTTTGACATTTGGAGATTTCTGTAGTCACCACTAACTCCCTTATTGTCAACATACCAAGGAAAGCCATACATCCTCTGAGTGCCCTAGGTCTCTAGTTTGCGATTGTAAAGTTTCATGAGGCTGTGAGGTCACGATAGGTCATTTCACACAATAGATTATCAAAAATGGTCTCACTACAATGAAATGGCTACTATGGGAACTAACATCAATACACATGAATACAATTAGAGCCACAAGAGTCTCAGCTTCCCAGTCATACCAAATTTATGCAATTCCAAGACTGTTTAGGGACCCCGATATGCAAAAATATTCAAATACATCATTTTTAGAATAGTCAAAAATAACACGTTTATACTGCATGCAAAAAACTGCATGTTTTTTTCCCAAAACTGCATGGGATTAGCATAAAGTGGGAATGTCTGTAAAGGGGAGGCTCATGGGTACTCATAGAAACTATTTTCATTCAGTTATTTTGAGGTGAGAGGTCAAGGGACCCCTTTGAAAGCTAGCACGACATGGTTGGTACCAATGGATTCCCTGTCTTTAGGTTGTCAAATAGGACTCCATCTATTTGATAGTATTTTCAGACAAATTAAAACATGAAAGTTTTAACAGAAGGGCATTATAATTCACAGTGTCAAATGCCCCGTGCAAATACAAGAATACTGCTCCTACAACACCACCCCTGTCAAGCTTTGACTTCATTTGCTCTATGAGAGAACAATTAACAGTCTCAGTCAAGTAATGCTTGCTAAAACCAAATTGCATTGGGTGAAGTGAGATATGTCCTGTGTTCAAAAAATCTACAAGTTGCTCTGTTACAACTTTTCTTATGATCTTTAATGCTATTGGCAGAATGCGAAAGGGTTTATAGTTTGCCACATCTGTTGGTTCACTGGCCTTGTAAATGGATGTCACAACTGCAGATTTTTCTAATTTATTCAACAAATTTTAACAAATTCAGGGCTCAATGGATGAAACCAAAAAACCAAAAATGATTTTTTGGTTCTCCACCCATAAAAGGAGGCATAAAAGGTCCTCTAGATGTGTTACAAAACATGTGTCTTATCATTTCTTTATATCCTTCTGTTCCAGGAACTATAGTCCTTTGATGAGTTTCGGGGCCAGTTTTGTGAGTTTTCTGGTGAGTTGAGATGCAACGTCCTATTGCAACACACTACTGTTTTACTTTGTGGTCCAAATACTGACAAAAATGATTGTAAATGCTACTTTGAAAAGTACTTCTGTTTCGTTATAAGTTCAAGGAATTTCCCTTGTGGTCCTGATGGGTGCAAAGGCAAGCTTCTTAATTTGTCTGGTACAAAAACTGTGTGACAAACTAACTTGGTGTTCTACTATGAATTAGGTTTTGCGTTGCAGTGGTATTTTTATAATCCAATTTCACCTGGATTCGTTTGAATCATTACATAACATTACATTCATTTAGCAGACACTTTTGTCCAGAGCAACTTATAGTAAGTGCACTCAAACTCAACAGGAACAAGAGCCAAATGTCCTCAAAAATTGTAAGTGCAACTGTCCCATATAAACAATAAAAAACATATTCAGAGAGTGTGTTTTATTTCAAAAGAAATTAAATAATGTTTTTATTTTGAGCAATTTTCACACAATAAAATAATTATATACAAATAGAGTTGTGCTTGACATTCACTTGTTTACTTTGGAAAGAGGAGTTGCCAAAAAAATTTCAGCTGATGGTCCAATCACTCAGTTGACCCAAAGCTGTTGACCATACAAGGTTGCTGTCAGCAGATACATGTTTTTGTTTCTTTTAATGTAAAAATATAAATAGAAAATCAGATTTAAAAACAATGATAACCATAATAACAAGTTAGCCCTCTCCTGTTTGCTTATCTTTGGTGCCAGTTGATGTCACCATCTTTCATTCTCTGTAGGCGATCTGACAGTAATTTAAGAAGCCTTTATTCACTTCAACTCAAGGGAATACTTGCCTTCAGTGTCATTCCATTACTCTAAAAAACTCAAGGAGACATTTGTGAGATTGGCCTTTCAAGGGCAAAGGAAGCAAGTCAAGAATGATGTGTGCTCAGGGGGCAAATCTTAACCCAGAATTCACTGTGGTGATAATCTTCTTCTCCATCATCATGTGTAGAGAAACTCCCAAGAAAATGGAGAATAATTTGTATAAAATCTGAAAAGTAAGATTTTGTTTTCCTGCTTTCTGGACTCTGTAGTTAATCCAAAATTCAGTCCAGGATTAGATTTTTTTTCCTCATTTTCAGCACTTCTGTATTGTCAGCATTCATTCTGGAAAGTTTGTGTAATTAGTGTTAAACAGGATTGTTTAACTGGTTTACTTTTTCTGTAGAATGCCATGATGACATTTGAAGAAGAGAAAATGCAGATGGCCTTTGAGGACCTCAAAGCTACAGAGAGGCTGTGTGAGAGTGAAAACACTGGTGTCATTGAAACCATCAAAAACAAGATCAAGAGGAGTGTGAGTAATCTCAACAACAGTTTATTTCATGGAATGTACATGCTATACAGTATATAGAATAAATACAATTTGCCTAAAAGGTAGCTTTCTATACAGTACCACAGTGTCCAGCTTTGCTGTTAGCTTGCTGACTTGCCTGTTTGCCATACTAGTCTGTAAGTGTGAGGTATTTGTGCGGGTAGATGGATTCTCAGAGGTCAGGGGTGGCTGCAGTTGACCGACTCCAGAGGCAGATCATCATTGCAGACTGCCAGGTTTACCTCGCAGTGCTGTCTTTCATCAAACAAGAGCTGTCAGGTAAAACACTCCATAATATCTGTTTAGTGACTATAAACCACTAAAGAATTCAAGTCACATTTTATTGGTGTTAAATGAATGAAATTAATTAGCTTTCCAACTTAGTTTTGATCATCTTAATAACAGATGCAAATGCGGAATGTTTTGGAATACAAGTAGGCCATCGCGAAAGATAATAAGTTTTGCTGACCTAGTCTTCAATCCCCTGACAGCATACATCAAAGGAGGCTGGATCCTCCGTAAAGCCTGGAAAATGTACAACAAATGTTACAGCGACATCACACATCTGCAGGAGGGCAGCAGAAGGAGGGCATCAGAACAACAGGTGATGCCTTCCCCATCTCTGTCATCCTCCTCCGACCCGTTGCAACACCACCGCTCCTCTTCACCCGGGCCAAGCCCATCTCAGAGACTGGACAGTATCAGCCCCGAGGTGCTGGATCGGCTAAAAGGTTCGGTCAGCTTTGGTTACGGCCTCTTTCACCTCTGCATTTCGATGGTGCCGCCGCACCTACTGAAGATTGTCAACCTGCTGGGTTTCCCTGGTGACCGTCTTCAAGGCCTGTCAGCGCTCACGTATGCCAGCGAGAGCAAGGACATGAAGGCCCCCTTAGCTACGTGAGTATGTGAGTGAGTATGTTTGTGTGTCTGCATATCTGGCTGTAACTGAAATACGATCTGGCTAATGAAGTTGTAAATAATATGACAAATTAATGGAAACATAACTTCTGGAGGAATGAGATGCATGAATCGTGCTGTAAGTGGAAGTGAAAATTTCAGTTCCTAAATTACCAGCACATTCACCAATAACTCATTACAACAGCATTATTCAGCCATATGTAATTAATCAAATCAGTGCATATAATTCCTCTAAGGTCCAGATATAAACAACTTTAAAACTAAAAACTGGAAATTTGGTCATGTTCTTCATGTTACCAAGTTTTGTGTATGTCAGTAATGATAACATTACACTACATGTATTGTATATACAGTGGGGTCCAAAAGTCTGAGACCACATTGAAAATCTCTAATATTTTCATGTAAACCTGGAAATAATCAGAAAGTTTGAGGACTCAGAAACCTTTAAAAACACGAGAAGTTATGACATGTAAAATGAAGAATATTTAAGATTCAGCACTATTTCAAGGTCAGCAATCAAATTCAAGCAAATTTGTGGCATTGACTAACTTAACTCATTTGTACAAAATGAGATTTCCTTGAGTTTTATCCCTTCCATCGAAGCACGCCTTCAAATGACACTCAGGCGGATTTGATCTACTCATCAGAGGCCCGTTCAAGTAATTCAGCCATTTGTTCACCTGTTATAAATATGGCTGTGCCTCAAGTTTCCAGCAGATCATTGCTTACTAAGTAGCATTGTGATAGTGGGAAACTTGGCATCAGAACTAAGTGAAAGTGGCATAAATCAAATTGTTTTTGTAAGCAAAGAGGGGCTTTCTCAGTCTCAAATCTTGGCTAGACTAAAGGTTTCTGAGGAACTCTAAAATGCTTTGCAGAAACTGGATCAGTTCTATCCAAAACATGATCAGACAGACTAAAAGTGACCACACCATCAGAAGATCAATGCATCAAGCTTACTTACTACCCTGAGAAATAGAAGAGCAATTTCAACACAGATACAGAATTAGCTAAATAAAGAGCTCAAGACTCCAATCAACAAAAGTACTGTCAAAAGAGGGCTGTCTTGTAGTGGTCTCAGAAGATGAGTTGCAGTTTCTAAACCACTTCTCAGGAGGAGAAACACAGCCAAACACTTGTAGTGGGCTAAGAAATATCAGCATTTCACAGTGGATGACTAGAAAAAAGTCCCATTTACTGACGAATCCAAGTTTTGAGATTTATGGCAGTAACAGAAGGGTGCATGTAAGGAGACAAACAGGAGAGAGAATGATACCTCAGTGTATCAAACTGAATATTCAAGTCTGGGGGTGTTTTGCCTACTCTGGAGATGGACACCTTCACTGACTACACCCTGACCAAGGAGAAGTACCACTCCATTCTTTAAAAACATGCCGCACCTCAAAGCTTTGGAAGAACTACTTGAGGACCAAAGAAGACCAAGGACTCTTGACTGTCATGGACTTTCGTCCACAGCCACCTGACCTCAACCCCATTGAACATTTATGGAGGCACTCGAAGACTGAGAAAGCCAAGCATTCTGTGACATTACAAGAAGCTCTTTGGAGCATTGTCAAATCATGCAGGGATAACAGGGGTCATCAGGTTTTGCACAAACCTTTGGAGTCCATGCCAAACCTTGAGTGCATGCTGTGCTATCATTAAAGCAAAAGGGGTACATACCAAATACTAAGATATTCTGAAATTCACGTACATTTTTCAAAGATACAACTTTTCACTCAACTTGTTAAGCTGATATTATCATTTGTAATGAAAAAAAAATAGTATTACATTAGAAACAAATGTAAAATAGAAGTATCTTGACTAGTGATCTCAGACTTTTGGACTTTGCTGTACGTTGTTTTTCAAGTTAATTATCCTGTGTTTGTTAAACATCATTAGTCTTATCTTGTCAACCAGCTGGTTCAAAATCATTGCAAATCATTCAGATTTTGTATGTGAAAAATTATATTTTCTGCTGTACACTTTATTCAGACTCATTACAGCCTCTCTGCATCCCCACACAGCTTGGCCCTCTTGTGGTACCACACGGTAGTGCAGCCCTTCTTTGCTCTGGATGGCACAGACACACAGGCAGGCCTATTGGAAGCCAAATCCATTCTTCAACAAAGAGAGGCTTCTTATCCAAACTCCTCTCTCTTCACGTTCTTCAAAGGCAGAGTCCAACGCCTTGAGGTAAGTAAATGTTAAGAATAAACCTTACTATGACTTAGGAACACTCAATATTGTCTCAGCCTGTGACTCACACCACAAAGTTCCCCTTTCTAGTGCGAGATCAGTAGTGCCTTGACGTCCTTCAGTGATGCCTTAGATCTGGCCTCTGACCAGAGGGAGATTCAGCACGTGTGTTTATATGAAATAGGTACTATTTTCCCTCTCAGATTTCAAACCACCTCGCTCAGCACTAGTCTGCATCATAATTTCTGATTGCTGAACGTTTCAGGTTGGTGCAGCATGATTGAAATGAACTACAGAGAAGCCTACAAGGCCTTTGAGCGACTGAAGACAGAGTCTCGCTGGTCCCAGTGCTACTACGCCTATTTAACCGGAGGTACTAACAGTACAGATGAATTGGGCTTTAAGGGCATTTCTTATGTCTCATTGGCTCCTAATCCATTATTTGTTGTGTAGTGTGCCAAGGAGCCACAGGTGATCTGGAGGGAGCTGTCGCAGTTTTCAAGGATGTTCAAAAACTATTCAAGCGCAAGAATAATCAGATAGAGTTGTTCTCCTTGAAGAGGGTGAGTATGTATCCAGCTGATTTTTCTACTGCAAATTCTTGATTTAAATTACATGGAAATCAGTGAAGTGTGTATGCACATATTTTATCAGGCTGAGAAGCTAAGGAGCACCTGTCTATCCAAAGAACTGTGTATCCTAGCGGTGATTGAGATTCTTTATTTGTGGAAAGCTCTGCCAAACTGCTCCACTGCCAAGCTGCAGACAATGACACAAGGTACTCTATTATAAAATCTTTCACTTTGATCATGGATGATAGTGTCACACTTGAATAAACAACTAGTTCAAATGAGTTTTTTGTGTGTAATTTTGCTGCCTTGTTTGTCAAACTGTATTCTTCTTCGACTTTTAGTCCTGCAGAAGATCGGGGATGCCTCAAGCACAGGCCTGAAAAACCTGCTTCTTGGTGCCATAAGCAAATGTCTTCATAATACCAAAGATGCCATTCAGGTACTCTCATGTCTACTTAATAATACAATGCATAGGGGCTTGGAAACTGTTATACTTGTAGGATTGTTGTAGTAAAAACTTTACTTTACAGGCAATAGTCACTACTGTGGCAATAATGGTTATAAATAACTGATTTTATCTAGTTTGTCATGACTGTCTTTTTGTTTTCCTTTTTTTTTTTTTCAGTATTTCCATCTGGCTGCACGGGACGAGGTGGGCCGTCTGAGCAACTCTTATGTGCAGCCGTACTCCTGCTATGAATTGGGCTGTGTGCTACTGAACAGCCCAGAGGCAAGTTTTGTGTGTGTCAAAGAGAGATTCAGAGACGATTCCCCTTATCTGAGATGATGAAGTCACATGGTCTAAATATTTAATTCTGTCTTTTTACAGTCTGCAGCGAGGGGCCGAATGCTAATGCTTCAGGCCAAGGTACAGTAAAAGTTTCTTCAGTTCTTGTTTTTTTTCCTTTTTATAAAGCTCTCACTGCCCGATCAGGTGATGGCATATCCAATAAAAGGAGAGGCAATCCTGTTGCTTAGTTTCTCTTGGAGTCGGTGGGCCTTAGCGGGTTGTACATTAGCTTCCAACAAACTCTGTAGATCATAGATCTGAATACCTGCTTGTATGCCAAAAAAGAGGCTTCTCTCTTCCAACTCAGCCGCCAGATCATGAGGCAGTGACCTAGAAAAGAGCAGGTAGAAATCACACCTCTTGCCTAAACCTGGGCGTCTATGATGACTGACACTTGCTGTGTTCATAATGCAGCTGCAGTATCACTCCCTGAGGGGGGAATGTGTATCGCAGTCCTGAGAGAGAGAGCAAACATTTCCACCTTAAGAAAGGCAACATTGACACTCTCCTGGAAAACAAAGGTGTACTGGGTGTAGTCTCAACCACCCAAATCTCGTTGTTGAGAAATGTCTGATGCAGCAGCCTTGACTGTACTAGTGGATGGGCTGCTGACATGAACATAGCACTTGCTCTGCTGTAGCTGTTAGTCAGCTCTGCATTCTTGAGCAGATACAGCAATATGTTTAAGCTTTTGACAGGTGCTTAGTCATTGAACATGCACAGCCTCACAGTGAAAGACACTGGAGGGTGAAATCCATCCCTGACAGAAGAATAAGCTGGGTAAAATCTGATTGGGCAACGACTGCATTGATCTCTCTGAGTGCATTGGGGTGGATCCTTGTCAGGGCTTATCTAATAGCAATACTTGTTGGAGAGCAGAGCTCAACGCACAGTATGTAATTTTCTGATGTTTTGGTCTCTCAATCAAAACAATAACAAAAGACGGAGTTTGATGACGTCCTGAAGTGGCGTAGGATCATGGGAGGAGTTGTCTTCATTGTTAAACAACCACCATTGCCGTCATTGCAGTCAGCTTCTCCCAGTTAGCCTTACTTCAGTGTTCAATGTTCAGGAGGTTTTTACTGGGAACTGAATTTTCCACAGAGGTCTACTCTTCTCCAAAACAAATGGACCCAGTGATTAAAACCAGTAACAACACTGAATACAGCAGTTTCACATTAAATATCAGCTTTTCTCCCATGCTGCTCGGCGGCCTCAGGACATCTAGGAGGGGCTGCTGCTAATGTTTCCTCAGCCTGATAACTTAAGATCCAAACGTCTGATGACTAAAATCCTTCATCTGGTTAAAAGATAATTAGTTAAAAGATATAGTTAAAAATGACCAAGATCTAAAAAGTGTATTGTAAAAATGTGGCTTAAAACTGGATAAAAAGTCAATTTATGACAGCTTCTGGTGGACAACCACAATGTCAATGCATGTGCAAAGGGGATATGACACCTGACAGGTGACCAAATGAAATGGACCGTTATCTTAATTAAAATTACGGCTTTCTCTGGGTTTGAACACTGTTGGAAACATTTGGGTTAATATAAGTACACAACTCAACAAAATATATAACAAAGGTTTAGTCATTTTTATACATTTTAATGCGTAAAAGTTACATATCGGGCCTTTAAACAAAAAAGAATGTTATTTTATTGACCTCGTTGTCTTTTCCACCGGACTATGCAGGAGGACTACGGAGGCTACGACTTTGAGAACAGGCTCCATGTTCGTATTCATTCAGCTCTCGCCTCAGTGAAAGCTGCTGCTCAACCTTGACCAAGTTTTACCTTCACCTCAGAAAGAACTGGAAGAAACAGTCTTTGAAAAGCCACAATGCCATTTTGGGCGCTTAAGTTTCAATGTTTTACTTGTTTAAATGTATTTATTTCTATTTTCTGAGCCAATGCATCATTTTAAAATGTGTACAATATATTCAGTAGGTATTTTATGGAAGAAGAGTTATGAGATGCATTTAGCTGATGTGTTACAGGACTGCACGATAAATTCATAAATCAGGTTTTTATTGTTTACATGGTTAATTTCAAAACTAGATGCCAGTTAAATCAGATGAAAGTCTAAACATTTATTTTGAATGGTGTCATTCCACAGAGGGACAGTTTTTCCTCTCATCTGGAGAAATGTTAGGTCAAGTAGAGTAATGGCACATATCAAGTATTAAACTAACAAAGCAATTAAAATGAATGACTCAGCCTATGACTTTGAGAAGCCAATATTGTCTCCATCTCAGTGTTGGTTGTTGACTTTGACATTTGTGCTGCAAAGGCTTTGCTAATCCATAGGCATGAGTACTTCACTGTAATTTTTAGTGTAGCCATTTTTTTAAGGAGAATTGTTTTTTATTGGTGTAAATATGTCTTGCACACAGGTTTTATCAGATGTGCCAACATAATGTGCCACTTCTGAGTGGCTTAGATGCACATTGCTAATCTGGTTCTCCTTTATATTGTATGTTTCAGGTTAATAAAATTAATGTTTTATCCACTGTACTTGATGAGTTATCATTTGTGTGGGACAGCAGGTCAAACATAATGTATTCGGCAACAGAAATATTTTATTCAGAAATGATCAAAACAAATGGCTAACAAACAGTTCTGATGTTAACTATGTTGTTAATCATTCTAACAAATCTACACAAGCGTCAGGGAGTATCCATTCTACTTTTAAGGTTGCCTTAAATGAGCACAAATCAGGTGCAGTGACATAGTTCAATTGAAGCAAATGTACCTTTTCAAAAATATTTGACAATAACAAAACTTATTTATGTTTTGTTAAATGAGCATGTCTAACTTTTCATAATAACTTGATACTACTCAAGTTTTTATGCTGTCCAGTTACTGTCTATAGACTTGCATGTTTTTCTGGTGCGCTGCTTTTAAAACTTTGTTCATCATACCATTAAATTAAACCACTGTCTATGTGCATACCACTCATGCTGGTTTCTAGAAAAATAACTGCTGGTATAAATGAGGGAGGAGTTTGGTAGAGTTTCATGGCCTGATATTAGACTGATTCAATTCACACATTAAAAAAAGGGTAGTGCATGTATATCCAGGATTTTTCAACCTGAATTTTTCCTGACCCCTAAGAGTCTGTGGATCAATTTTGTCTGCAAACACAGAATCCCTAAATTAGGAGGGTCAAGACAGGGTTTATGAAAGACTGGTTGCTGGGGGTATAACGAGGCAAGTCATAGCCCATGGTAGACAAAGTGGAGGGGTAGAAGGTACCGAGCAATATGGCTTGTGCAACAAGTTTTCTTAAGATTAAAAGGACAATGACACAAAACCAAGGATGTTCAATTATACTTAAGCTTTTATTTAGCAACAATAGAAATTCTGTTTTGATAGCCAAAGAGTGACATAACAGAAAAAAAACTAACCTATAGCTATCCACAACATGAGAAATATTCAGTGCTTGATGGTGAAAGAGGTAAGGCTTGCATAGTTATAGAGATGCACATGCAATTATTGAAACTTTCGGTGAGATTTATGCGTACAGCACTAGGAATATCTAGTCATACTTGGCTATGGCAAGACCTTTATTCACACGCACACACAAATCTATATGGGCAGGGCAGCGTCCCTGCTTCAGTATACTGTAGCTATCAGAAAAAAGTGCTACTGCGTCTACAATCAGGTAGACATGTGCAACGGTTTTCATCTCTATACACATCTATACAGTAAGTAGTTGAGGGTTTGATATTTTTGACATTTATTTTATTATACAAAAATGTTATTGTTGTAGTATTGATCTGATATGGTAACATTTTACTTGCCATCATCTTTGCAGAGAAACAGGGATGCAGGGAAACTCCTAGACATGAGTTTACAATCGATTGCAATCGGGCAAATTTTGAACACATCCAGTTAAACTTTAGTTATCTTACAACTCTCATTGTACTTGGATGCAAGAACAAAGGCAAATTTATCCAAATGGTCTATTTTAATACTTTGCACCACATAATGTATGCACAAGTAGGATTTAAGATTCCTGATCAGTGAGCTTGTACTGCATCATGCACTCCATTGTAGCCGTGTCTGGCGGCATCACCACTGTGTGTCTGCAATGAAGCTGATGAGGAAGAGTTTTCATAACCAGCAGGAATTCTGGACAAACTACACACAATAAAACTGAGGTTGCTGTTTAAACACTCCATCTAACATGAAATATATGTAAAATACATTCTATTTTTTCCAATACATGTCTATACCATACTTATGTGGCCAAGAACCACAATAAATAAGAAAAAAAATAGCTTTTGTGCTTTATTGTTCACACAGGTCTATTAAAGAATATATAGTTCTTGGTTCATTCAGCGTTTTATGGGCTTTTGACAGCTTAAAGACAATTTTTAAGCATGTTTTTTCAAATTGAACTCAATAGCCGATCTTCTGTTCTGTATCAGCTTCTTTACATGGATTGTTTGTCTTTCAATTTCCCAGTGACCTGATATAACCCCCAGTCCAGCAGATAAAGCTCAAAGGTTGTAAATATATTTATATATGTATCCATGTGTATGTTATCTGTGTGTTTCTACTTATTAGTAGATGTCGGGCAGCTGAGTGTAGTTCCTGTCCCAGTAGCCTTTCAAGTAGATCCAGTCCTGAGCTTTGGTGTAAGGGTTGGGTCCTTGCTGAAACCACCTGTGGAATTTTAACAATGAGATGATTCAATATAAATGCAGCGCTAGGAGTTAATAGAGAAAAAAAAAAAAATCACAGCTGAATCAAAACACACACAAAAAGCATCACACTGCTTTGTTCAACTGGAAAAAAGGTTTTCTTGTTTTACAGGATCCTGATGTGATTCTGCTAATGTGGTTGTTTGTCTTCCTTGTTCAAACCAAACATCCAATGTCAAACACCAGTTTCTTCATGAGTGCCTGTGTCTGATATATACTTTAAATTAAAAATAACATGCAGTTCTGCATTTTGTCCTGAGGAGGGTGGTGTAGTGCAGCAATTCACACCAGAGCAAACAACAGCAAGAAAGCAAAGCCTTGAACCAAACCTTGGTCCGAGTGCAGTGTTCCTTCTCAATTATAATAAAGTGGACGGCATAGTTGGTAACACAGACAACAGGGAGGCAGTTAGTAAAACAGGCCTGAAACTGGAGCAGCGACATTAGATCACATTTCTCAGTGACTAACCTGTTTTTCCATTCCTCTGTTGATTTGTTGCGATTTTTCCGGGCCATTCTCTGTTTTTCCTCAAGTCTTTTCTTCTCTGCACTTGCCAGATCTGTAAGACATAGATACAGGAAACTGAATATTGCAAGAGATGGAATAAAGCTAGTGTGGCACTGTGATGGAAAGTCGCTCAGAACATTTATTCATGTACTGTACAAGTTACATAACAAACATATGATCACCTTTTAAATTATGATGCATACGTTCGGTGCAAAAGTCTCCTTCTTATCAAGGCTTTTTAGTCTATAACTGAGTCCCAATCCCTTATTCAACATGAGAGAAAATCCACCAGTGCAGTAAGGATAATCCAGCTTTTTTTTTCCAAGGCAAATCAGTTTGTTTCAAGTATTTTCTACAATCAAGTTTCATTTTCACAATTCTAGTGCAGCAACATGCCTCATACTTTGTTTCAAGATACAGTCAGTTATTCAGACAGGTTCATTTAAATTAAAAACCAAAAAAATAATAACCTTTTCTGCACTAACTGATTTTTTTTTCATTTGTTTTAAACAGATAAGGTTCTTAGGACCAAATTATAGCCTGAATTGTCTTTTGTAAGACCAGGGTTTTTCCACTGTTACAGATTTAACTGCTCAACAGTATATAAAGTAGTTAAAAGCTCCATCTCCACCAGTTGCAACAGTAAAATGTTACTTTCACATTAATAATGATCCAATAAGAAATATCACAACAGAATGGGCCATTCTATAGTAATTAAATTTAGCTGAAAATATGTCTTCACTTTTACTTGAATATGGTCATACCTATATCTCCATTCTCCATGGCGCTAATGTCAGGTCTGAGGCGACTGTCTGTGGGTGGAATAACTCCCTCCATGCTCTTCTCTAGCTCATTTAACTGCATGGCGAATGAGGAGAATGCATAAAACTGCAACAGAGAATAAAATTAGCACAAAATTTCAACTTTGAAAGTATCATCATTTTGTTGCTTCTCATCATTGCGTTGTCTGTTTAAAGTATTTTTCATTTTTGAAATGAATCGTCCTCTGCCCCTTCTGTCCCCTCCTACCTTGGCTGAGTTGTCTGGTCGAGGCGTTATCTTCCAGATGAGCTCACTGCCTGGGATGACCTGGACCGTCTCAGCATCAGGTGGAGGCATCTCTTCTGGCTCCTCATCCACACTGCTCTGAGGCCAGAGGCACACAACACATACACTTAAGTTTAACTTGAACCAAATGGAGACAGAACACAGGTGACTTTGAACGCAGTAAAATGTAATACCCGTTTGCCTTTTTTATCCTCTGAATTCTTTCTGTCTGACTTTTTGTGGGCATCGAAGGTAGCGGGGTCTACTGTGTATAGGCATTCGGTCCATTTGCCATACATTGCACAGAGCTTCTTTTTGCTGCGAGCATACAAAGAACAGATGTAATAATAAAACAGCTTTAGATGTCTTTGACTTTTGATACATCATCTCTGAGGATTACTGTTCTGATGATATTAACTAAAACACTGAAATAAACGGTCTTGTTAGGTGACAAAGTAACTGACAACATGGTAATTTATGACAGATTCACTCATTACTTTCAGGCAATACTGAACATTAGATAAAAAATGAAATCATTAATTACAGGAAGACGATACCTTTTATCTAGGATGTATCCTTCCACTTTATGGAGCTCCTTACCAAAGATGCCACAGGGTTTGAACGTCATGTTGCATCTCTCTCCGGTCCTGCCACAAAATGACAGACTGTTTACCAATTCTCTTTCATTGTTCGCCTTCTGCGAGTTGAAGCTTTCAAACATTAATTATCCTGCTCACTCTCTTCTATTCTAATGGCGACTGTCCCAGTTCTGCTCCCATGATCAATAAGCTAGATCTTAAAGTAGATCAACACTTCACTGCAGAGCGCAGAAAGAAAGATATTCATGCTCCAAGCAGCACAAAAAGATGGGTGTTTCTATTACTTGTGATTGATCACTTCCACGGTGCCGTACTGCTCAATCCAAAGCTGACCAACAATGATATTGTGGACACAACAGGTGGGGTTTGTCCAAGTGTAGGCTTCATTATATCTGTAGAGACAAAGAAGTAAAAGGTAAAGACAAAAGTAACAAAGCATGACACTATCTAAAAAGGAATCAGCATTTGGCATACCCAAATGGAAAAGCTTATAACAGAAGAACTATGAGGCCAAAATGCATGTATTAGGCTCATTTGAAAAGGTATCATCTTCTAGTTTCTGGAAATGTGCTTTAGCATGTAGCTAAAACACAACCAAAACTACATCAATTCAAATATGGCTCAAAAAAGTGTTTTTGGTCCTTATCTATAATGAGTCATATTTTGAATAACAATAACTAGGACATGGTTTAAGCCAGAACTATGCAAATCACAAGCAAATCTGTATCCAGACCTTTGGGTCTAATCTTATGGGAGCTAAGGACTTTTTAGTTTGTGGTGTCACTGGTGTGTCCCCAAACTTCTCCAAAACGTCTCCAAGTGGCCAAATTGTGCCAATTGCTTTTACTCATAACTGTGTGATGCTAAGCCGCTTACAACTGGCTAAAGCAGGTTGCCAGCGACCTGGTGGATGTTAAGAGGTTAAGACCTTGCACTCACTTGGGCAGCTCCAGTGTGATGATTCCCTTGGGCTCTGCTTCTATGCTCTTACCCCAAAACTTGAGTTTGGGATAGATGGAACCATGGAAGACAAAGTCCTCCTTGAGGCCCTGAGCGTGAAAGGCACTGACTGGAGGGTGATGGCTTACTTGCTCTGACACCCACCTAAAGCCCAAATCATCTCTGATGGAGAACAAAGACACAGTTGGTGCTGCAGGGAAGTCTACTAAAAAAGTACATCTTTACTAAATGCAAAATGTTTTGTTTTCTGATGACCACATTTGTGCATTTAATGTACTCATGAGTCCGCTGTCGTACCTGATGAGCTCATATGTCTCCCCCAGTAGTGGGTTGAAGGGCTTCCCAGTCCTCTCCCACTGTGATGCTACAGCTGACACAGCAAATGCTGCAACACACTACAAAGCATTGACTTATGATGACCTGATTATAAGTAACTAATTAAATATTTGATAATGATAGGAAATTTAGTCAATTCCATTATAGCTCAACACTGTTATATTCCACAAGACGCTGATAGCACAAAATTTAATTACAGAACTCTACTGAATGTCTTGAATGAGATTACAATCTTGAATCAGACCTCAAATTAGAAACAACTGACATGTAATTTTGCAAATTAGTCCTCAGATTTCTATCTCTGTTTTTATTTAAGAAAGTAAACATGGGCATTGTGGTACCTTCATCCTCTCGACAGAGTCTGTTGTAGCATTGGCCTGGTGGATGAGGTAGGTGTGCTCCATGTATTCTGTTAGCCGCTGGAGGAAGCTGAGAGGCTCATTAAATACCACAGGCATGGCAATCTTTGACAGTTCCTGAAAGAGGAGATGAGGAAGATGAAAGGAACTGTGAGGAAACACATGCAATTGGATAAAAAAAATAGCTGCAATGAATCTTGTCCTTACAAAGTTGATATATAATATATAAATCTGTTAAATAATGTGTTTGTATACATGCAAATACTATAATGCCACAAATGATACATTGTCTTGGGTGTGTGAGATGTTCATGTGCGTGCATGCATGTTTTAGTGGTGTTACAAATTGACACTGTTCTTTGTCTTCTAACATTTAACTGTAATATCTCAGCCTAGTGTAAGGCCACAGGAGAAATCAGTTTTTACTTGATATGCACACACAGAGCTACTGCAGTGGTTTACGATAAAAAATTTTTTTAAAGATGTGGTGAGAAATTACGAGATATTATCTTAACTCAACCACCACATAAAGGCACTATTCAACAGCATACCCTGTAAGTGTGTGTATTGACAGTACATATATCTATCTGTCTGCCCACTGAATTGCGTATGCAGGAATCATTAGCCACACCACAGTTAATTGGGGAATAAAACATTAATAGACATTATTAAATGTAATTAAATCCAGGCAGCAGCTGCGAGGACTGAGATCCCTTAGGACTTTTGGACACAGATACTAATGACTATTACTTCTAACGCTTCCAAAAATGTAATGAAGTGCAAAACTGATTCATTGCCAATACCCAACTTTTTACTCAAGTTCAGTCCTTATTTAACAAGACTGCTTTAAAAAAAAAAAAAAAATAATAATAATAAATCTCAAGTCAGCATTTATTTTCTTAAAAGGGTGAATCTGTCTGAGGTCTGTCTGTTCTCACCATGCCGATGCATTTTTTCAAGATACTCCAGATGCTGACGTCATTCCTGGAGAACATGGGAGCCGGTAGAGATGTTCTATGGTACAGCAGTATAGAGAGAGAGAGAGAGAGAGAGAGAGAGAGAGAGAGAGAGAGAGAGAGAGAGAGAGAGAGAGACTGTCAACTATAAAACAAATACATAAACAAATAGAATATTTCTGTTTGTGCACATATCTTGTGACATAAAAACTATCTTAATGCAGTTCATTTTAAACTACATTAATGAGAAATCATTCAATTTTTCTTCTTTTTGCACAGTGTGCAATTCATAGCAGGCAAACACTGAATCCTTTAGAGCATGTGACCTGGTTTCCGTCATACTTAATTTACAAATATGGCACTGAGTACAAATTCTAATACTTGTGACTTTTAAGAAAAGCTATTCATTAAAATAATTATTTTGCCTACATAATAATATGAATTTACACCATCTAAAAGCTACACAGTAGACAGCATAGCTTGACCCACCATTTGGGAACAATGTAATCTGACACCTGTAAGCTAATGAGCTTTCAGCTGGTCTAGTCAAGCCTCATGCAATACCCATGAATGGATGTGCAACTGCGCGTGTGTGTGTGTGTGTGTGTGTGTATGTGTGTTGGTTTTTAAGACTGCTAATAAGATGCACTCCTTAAATTGTTCTTTTTACACATTAAGCTCGGCTCAAAAACAGTTCTCATTTTTAATAACAGAATTTCCACACCGTTGAGAATTATGACGTAACTTGTACGCATGCAGCCATTTTCCTACTCTTTCTTCGCCTTTACTGCTTCGCTAAATTCAGTCTTGTTTTTAACTGAGTTTATCTTCCAGTCATGCTGGCAACTGTAGTGTGGACTGTTTTACAGGTATTCTGGCTGGAGGCAGATGGTGTCCTTGTTTAGAAATGAGTGCTGAAGCAACTACACAAATAAAAGCCATTACTTCAGCTAAATAAACAGAGGGGAAGAGGGCGGGGGTTTGCTCCATCTGTAGGATGAGCAGAGCAGTGATGCATGGTAGACTATACTTCTGGCCTAGTTTGTGCTCCACCAGCCTTTGCTCCAAAATACATTTTTGCACAGAGGATTCCTTTCATTAGACTTTCTTAAAGACTGAGCCATGATAAATGGTCATCTATTTTCTAAGGTAAATCATATTTACTATCTACGTATCTACCTTGCTGATGAAGTACTCCAATTTTACAGAAAATGTTTCCCCATTTAGATTAGAAATATGGTCAGAAATCCTCTTTACCATGTGTCAGCTTTTCTAAAATATATGTAAAATCAATTTCTTAAGCAGAACTGCTTCGTTTAGAGGAGGCTGCTGAAACATGGACTTCAAAATTATTATTGCATACATGAAAATAAGTTATCTAAGCTGCTGTATTATTGTGGTCTTAATTCAAAGTTAAACAATTTGTTTTTTTTTTAACATAATTAATGTTAGAATGTCATCATAGGAAGGTTAAGAGTGAAATCTTAAACATCTAAACTTGGGCTCGTCTACAGGCGAGCAGGGCCAGATGTATGTTTGAATGACAGGAGTAATTCCAAATAAACAGACACCTCTTAAATCTTTAATGCACAACACACACACACACACACGCGCACAAATATGCACACACAGCTAGTCAAGCCAGTCCCCTTTCCTCCAACTCTGTCTCTGAGCCAGCACATGCTAAATTATTCATGGATCACTTGTTGGATTAAGGAAGAGAGGCCAAGCCAGAATTCAGCATCTATGGAAATGAAAGAGATTGTCCGATCTTCACGGAACAAGGCACCAAAACACTAAGAGCAAAGCTGATTGTTCGCTTGGAGAGTTTGATCTGTCAGGAAAAACAAAACGGGACTATTCTCTGTGGGTTTGACTCAAACAAAAACACCTGACTACAATAACAGACCGGAGAGGAAAGGTGGTATCTCATTACACCTACTCTGCCATTTACCTGCCTGACTTCTTGCTGATTGAGGTCTGCAACCTGCCAAAGTTATGCATGCTAAGAGGTCACATGTACAATATTACAGTTGATCATCAATGTATTAACTTTTGCAGTCAAAAGTCAAATTACTGAATCCTGCTACCAGCTATGATAATCTAAACAGGTTGTCTGTAGAGCACTCAGCAGGACCATCTTTCCATTTCAACCGGTCTCTTTTCCATCATTTAAACCAATAAACGAGCATGACATCATAACTGGAACGTGTCCCACCTGTGCTTCTTGACGCCATTGTGCTGGGCTGGTTGGTTGCTATGGTTACCCTCCCCTGACATTCCGGTAGGCCCCCTGAGTGCGTTGGTATGGCGGAGGCTGCTGCGAAGGGGGGTGTCTCTCCCCTCGTCCTCTTCACAGGAGTGACTGGCCACAGACAGGAAGCCGCTCACAGAGAGCTCCGACTCCGACTCTGTGGGATGATGACAGGGGGCAGATGCCGGGTCATGCCAAACACTCACACGCACACACACACACACAGGTTTCGAGTGGCTGGCTCAGAAAGCGCCAGCTCTGCAGCCTCGTCCGTATACTGTCCGCAAATAAGCGCTTCTGCTTGAGTTCCTCTCCAACCCCCCCCCCCCCTCCCCGTCCCTGCTGTCAGCCAAACCCCACCTGAGGATTGTGTTCCAATGAGAGGCCATGCAGAGGCTACATTTCCTCCAACATTGTTTGCTCTGAGCTTGCTGGATGATACTCCTCCCCAAGCCTGCACTTTCAGTGACATTACAGGTACTGTCACATACACAAAAGGTGGGGAAAACAGTGCGGTGTTTGTACACCCTATGAAGGAGGAGCGTATATGCTGGTAAGTGTTAATTAGTACACGTACCTGTATTTGAATCATGAGATCAGAAATGATCATTTTTAGACATAACAGCTGCATGGCTGTACTGTGTTAAATGTGGTGTCAGATACAACACTATGTTTCTATATAAACAAAGACATGTGATCACCCTCAGCTCAGCATGTGAAAATTCTCATATACTGAGCAGAGTTTTAAGTCTCATGGGTGGAGTGTCGCTGGCCAGTAGATAACTCAGGGCTATCTATGAATAATGCAACAATCCCTGAGAGAGATTGCTCTACAGTACACAAACATGTTGTAGGTGAAAGTCTACTGTACATAATCCCTGTAGTGAGGCTTTTGGCAAAGTTTGTGCGATCCATTTTTTTTTTTTCCTTTACCTCAGACATGTTTCTGATGCAAATACTCTACATTGTTAACATTCAGTGCAGTAACCATTGTCAAATACTGTCTTCTAACTACTGATGAATTGAACTTGAAAACCTAAAGCAAAAAAAAAAAAAAAAAAATTTCCAGCTAATCACTTTCTCATTACCTTTGAGTATAAGAGAAGAGGACATTTGCAGTGTTGTCAGGGAAATCTCTGAGACAGAATGCCGATAGACTGAGTGTCATTGAGTACAACGACGCACGCGCGCGCACACACACAGTTTGCGCAGCTGTCTTTGTCAGGATATTGCGCTGACTTCCATTCACTGTGGACGGCCTAACCCAAACCCTAACCTTAACAAATGAATGCTTTACTCTAACCTTAACCTAACCTGAATTCACACCTTACCCCTAACTTTAACCAGTACCTCAGAAATGTCGTTTTGCTCCCCATGAGGACTACTGGTACTGACAAGGTCAGTGTTTATACAGGAAAAGGTCCCAGTGAAGTAACAGAGACACACACAAATACATTTACCTAGGTCACTTTTGGGGAATTTACACAGACTTACCCTAACCCCAACCATAACCACTGACCAAAAATCAGCTTTTTACCAATTGAGGGTGCAGCTTTTGTCCCCAATTGCACAAGCTGTGCAAGTCTGGTGTTTGTTCCTGAAAGTAAGCTAAGTCACACCCACACCCACACACACACAGAGTACAGCTGTATTTCTTAACAATGCTTATTATTCTGAGAGTGTGAACTGAAAACTGTATGATGCTGAAACAAGATGTGCTGCTAGTGTTTAATCCGACACAAGTATATAAATGTGTGGTACAATTCTTTAAGTTGCTCTGTGGAGTTTTGTTGTAAACAAAGTTATGAGTGCATTCAGTATTACTCACCAAAGTGCGCTGCTGTGTGTATCAGGACTGCCAAATGTGTTGAAAGCATTTCCTTCCATTTTCCTTCCTCTTCTAAACATTTGCAAAGCCAATTTTTAAAGGGGACATGCTGTATTATACACATTTACAGGTCTATATTTTTAATCTGGGGCTCTACAGGAATATCTGTATTATTTACAGCTCAAAAAAACTCAAAGTCCTTATTTATCTTATACTGACTCTCTATGCAGCCTCTGTCTGAAACAGGCCGTTTTAACTCCTGTCTCTTTAAGGCGTCCCTCCTGAGGAGCGCGCTCTGTTCTGATTTATCAGCTGCCCCTCGGGAGACTTGCTGGCTCCGGAGGCTTCGTCAACAAACCATGCAACAAACTATAGGAGTACTCCTTTTTCTTTACTCAAAATGTCAACTTCTCAAATACATTCACACATGCTCGAGATGAAATCTGATCCGAAATGTGAGAGTGGACGACGCAAACAACACATGGAAATCTCTTTAACGACAACCTTAGCAACAAAGGCTACGGAACGGGTGGCCATTTATGGGCATGCACGACAACACCGGCAAGGTAGAAAAAAACTGTCATAAACAAAGCTATCGGAGCAGGTTAAAGCCTGGGTTTTTGACTTGCAGGGAGCATTTCTGCATATGTTCACCTCCACCTTCCAAGTTTTGGAATATTGACCATGTTAAGCATAGATATCTGCCATCATAACAGTATATAAATATAAACAGAAAATCACAAAGACCCTAATATTTCCCCTTTAAACTATCTTAAATTGTGCGTTGATTGCATCCATGTTTACAGGTTTGCATTCTTTGTCTCCCTTGTGTTGGTGGCACATCACATTACGTCTTTTCACTTTCCTGCCATGAATGGCCAATTGTTAGAATAGTGTGAAACAGACAGCAGGAATGGGTATTACGTTGCCTGCGTGATACAAACAAAACAGGAATCTGCATGTAAAAACACAGAGTACCTTTAAGACAATGGGAGGAATGAGCACAGCCCAATGAACAATGCATTTATGTCACTATCACCTTAAGTGCACAATTAGTAAAAGCGGAAAATGACGGGAGAAGATAATGACCAGGCTAAGAATCTGAATGAAAAACAAGATCCACTGTACTATACTGATATACTGGTCTCAGTTGTCCAGCTGGGGGCTGCTGACCTGACAAAGCGTCATAGAAGTCATCTTCAGTGAGGGTACTGAGGGTGGACAACCTCCTGCTCTTACACAGGGACTGCTTGAGTTCGTGGTGTTCAGTTGCCAAAGTCTGCAGGGCCTCTGTCAGAGCTTTGTTCTTCTCCACCTCCTGCTCTAACTTCAGGCTCCAAACCTGGAAACACAGGCCCACCAGACACACAACAGACACACACCACAGACAAGGTACAGATTATGAAGAAAATACGCTCACATACTTTATTCTGATCCAACATTTTTGATTGTGTACAGTACAGCCTGTGTTGCTGGCAAATATGTGACAGTGAAGGTTTGACTGATATGAAGGTATTGATTTGCTTCTGTGGTGACCGCGGTTGTGTGCGTCTTTGTGGTTCTGACGGCGGGTCATTGTTCTAATCCTGCCCACAGATCTGGTTTCCTCCAGTCGGAACCAAACACCCCAGTCTCTGAGAGCTCTGTAACCCAGGATTAAGTGTCCCTTCAGAGCAACCCGAGCCAGGCCACTGTGGGCCAAACCAACCAGATCAGTGTTTCCTATTGTCTAGTGCCGCTGTGATCCGTCCTTCTGTATCCGAACAGAAGACAGGCAACTAAAAAAAAAAAAAAATCCACAGTCGCTGCCAAAAACGCTTTAGTATAAGATACTAGCATTAACAACAAGTAAAATTATAATTAATTTAATTTATTTAAGAACATTTTTATACTCAACTTACTAATTAAATGCATTTATAAATATTATAAACACAGAGAAAGATGCATTCACAAAAGTAAAGAAAGCGCACAGATCATTAAAAAAAATGGAGCAACCTCCAGTTTGAAAAATCCATGAGGAAGTCACCTTGAGGAAGAGAAACAGGAGCTTGTAAATCACACTGTAAATCTGAGACTACAAAGCAAGTGCAGCGTCTTCTATTAAAGATGAAAAGTCCAGCCTCATCTCTTATACTGACTGAAGCACTGTATGTGCAGCTATGCACAAAGAAACACCTGTCAACGTGGGTTATAATTCATTGACTGCAGCTGTGGTTTACTAATTTCCCTTTCTGTTATGTGGCTATAGCCATCATGGACACAATATTTTTGTGGTTAACATGAAGATATGTGATCAGCAAGGCCAAAAAAAAAAAAAAAAAATTATGTGAAATTTTAAGTCATGATTCTACTCAAGGTTTTCATGTAGTGACATTGCCATTCAAGTAACAAATGTCAAATACATTTTAGTGTCTGTGGTTTTTTTTAAGTACTCATTTTGATAAGGCTTTTTAAAATCATACTGTAAGACCATGTATAATATATATTATATGTACTATAGGTGAAAGTTATTCAAGGTATTCCATGGGAGGTTAGACTGCTTCAGATTCCTGTGTGGTGGAGATCTGGCAGTGAAAACACTGAGTGACATATTTACTTATTTGCTGATTTGATTTTTCTGATCAGCAAACTTCAAAAGCTGCCGATCTAGCCATTTAAAATGCGTATTGATCGATTCCAATAAGCACATAGTCAGTCTGAGCTCCTCCAACTCCAGTTGAGGGCTTATAATGTAAATAGGCTACATTAACGAAATCTATAAATGAGCACCTGATTTCTTTTGTGACTCAGACTTGACTCAGCAAAACTTCCACATATACACACACACACAGTCATAAAGGTGGGGATGATTGCAACAACATGATGATCGTAACTCTCTGCAACAGAGAGCCATAAAACACCTCTGATTAGAATGTTTCGAGCTACATTAAGTTTATATGAACTGACGCATTCACGACTGTGCCGCGTATCACCCCGTTTCCACAAATACTCACATCTGACACAACCACACTCAAGATATCCATGATCATTTTATATGGACGTTTAACCCTGCATGTTTGTAAAAACAGCACAACGTGGACTCTATATGTATGTAGAATATCTACAGTTTTTTTCTGCAAGTGTGAAAGACGCTCATAAGCGGCTTCTTTCACACGAGGTTCAACAGCTGTCTGACACCTACAGTCAAGGATAAATTTAATACTTTCACACTTGCTGTCATCACACTTGCTATACTGTCTGTTCTGTTCAGCCCCTTTAGGCCATGTTCTGTATGGGAATATACGGTATGGGTGAATCATATGTGAGAAGCATACAAATCTCTATTGTTCTGTCCCTCGATACAGATACAGGAAAAAACATTTTTACATTCAGTCATGTTTTTGACTGGATTAATTGATTAATTAAGTTAAAAGCGATGGAAAGCAATTTCAGTAAAATCCAGTATCTATATTTATCCTACTGTTCTAAAATGCCTGCACTGGGACTATCTGCCTATTTGCCAAAATATGGCCTCTAATGTGCTTCCAAACAACGGCAGCAAACACACACTGAGGCATTGGCTAATAAGAACAACTTGCCATATAATAAATGCATAAAAAAAACTCCATAAAAAGATTCTTCTTGCAAGGTACCAGTTAATTCAAGCTTCTTTATAAATATATGGTGTAAAGTAAATAAGCTCGCTGTGTGTCTGTTAACACTTCCTGTCCCAAAGACTTGTCAAAGAGCCCGTCCAGGAACAGAACACTTTGTTGTGTAACTATCCGAGCCAGCTCTTTTCGCTCTCACTGCATCCTCTCGCCTGAGCACAAACAGCGCTATTTTAAGCTCCGCTGAGGCTGTGTGCTGTAGTTGTTGTTGAAGCCTGGGAGGGATGCTTCTCCTCGGCCAACACCCCAAAGAATAATGCTTTTACTTTGCTCTAAAAAATTTGCTTTCCTGGCTGAAGGGAAAAGTAAATCTCAGAGGCAAATCTATTATAGCTCGGTACAGCACTCTGCAATGTTAACTCTATACCAACCTGTACATGAATGCACGGTGGCTGGGAGTTAAGCAATAAAAACATACATTTTATTCAAGTGTGATGTGAATGGACACCAAAAGATGCAGTAACCATTACACAGAAATACTGCCAAGTACCTACCTATACCATATGCACTCTTGGCTTAAAAAAAAAGGTCAAAATCTCAAAAGGCAAGGTTAAATATCAGGTTTCTATTAGAGGTCTTATAAGACACAAGAAGAGGGAGGTCAGTGCAGAACCTACAGAAACATTTAGCCAGTGCCTAGTGAGTCTCTCCTGGGTGAGAGATGACAGTCAGTAGGTCAGTAACCCATGTGGTGATGGTTGAAGTAAAGGTCAAACGGCACTTTGTGTTATCTCTAATCCCCAGGGGTTTGAAGGGCAATCCGAGTTCTTACAGTCCATCGACAAAAATTTATGAATAACTGCAGAGACAGAGAGAGAGAGAGAGAGAAAAAAAAAAATACTATGCTGCCATTCTCCTGTCTTCACAGTGATACAAACTGACAGATCTGCTTATCTGTGTGTCACCGCTAAGTGGTTGCTTGCCGTAAGCCTCCATTTGTTTTCTTGACAGGTGTGGAATCCTGCTGTCTGAGAAATACAAAGAGAGGTTGAGGCTAATAAATTTGTGTTGTGTGTATTGAGACTCACTGTCACAACCCCCCCCCCCCCACCCCCACCCCCAGGTTTCTGCCCAGGACTGTCTATTTGCAGTTCAATCTTCATGATGGTGTTTTTGCGTAGAGGCAAAGTTAGCAGCACAAACATCTCTACTTTTAAATGCCATGTGGTCACTAACCAGCCATACTGTGCCCTGCATGTACTGTTTAAATGTAGCATTTTTACTCGCATACTTAGCACATATACTTAGCGGACTAGTCCTGCAGCAGCTGCTGAAGTGGGTCAGACCACATCTACTCCGCTGAAGGGGGAATATCGTAATTGCAGCAAAACCCTTTGAGCTGTGAATCAAGCCCCTCTCTTACACATCTGCCTGCATGTCAAGGGAAAATAAAGCACGTGATGACTTTACGTTATGTACTGTAGAAGGCATGTGGAAGTGGCAGCCACAGAGGCATCTGTGGCAGGACAATGGGATGGTGGAATTAGAGTTAATACCGCCTGATACAGCCAATCTCAGCACTTGTAGGAAATATAATCCAGTTAGTACACATAGTAGCAGCGGCTTAGCATGAGAGGGGTGGATGTAACATGCTTGTTCAGACATTTCCTTACTATAACACAATCTGGTTGTCAGAAATTAATTCAGCGTACACGGTTATGACTTTTTCGGTGCTTCTTCGGTGTTGAGACCGAGATAAATGTCCTGTGATAACAACGCTGAGTTATTCCTTGTGATAGGACAGCAGCTGTTGCCAATTCATACATCAGATAATGTGGTTTCGCAATGCACGCATCGCTGTATAAACATGCTGCACTTGGGAATCGTTGTGCAGTATTTAGGGCTGGGTATCGGTACTCAATACCTTTAGGGTATCGACTGAAATAACCCAGTACCAAGTAGTATCGAAACTTCTCCAGTCAAACAATACGTGCATTCGATCATTTTTGTACCCAGATCTAGGGGGAAAAAAAGCCAATTTGTATGGTTTTGCTCGCAGCCAATCACTGCAAGCGTTCTTCTATTAAATAAAAATCATTTGGATGGGGAGGAGTGGTAACATTTTACACAACTGAATGCTTCCATTCGCATGATGAGTATCCAATGAAGTACTCTATTGGTATTGGTATCACTTTAAGGGTATTGGTACTGGTATCGGTACTGTTATTGTAATTTTTTAAACGATACGCAGCCCTAGCAGTATTATATCCAACTGATTCCCAAAGAAGAGTTTTATTGTATCTGATAAAAAATGAATTTAGATATCTTCAACTTATACAAAACCACACACGTATACACAGGATTTGTTAGTTGTGTCTCCATATGAAGTTAATCTTAATTCCTGTTTTTCCAGAAGTTTCCAGTCAGAAAGCTGAGGCACATACTATACTGTAATCAACAATCACCAGAAACAGTCTCAGCAAATTAAAATTAATAGGCGATGACAAAAAAAAAAAAGACCAATATATGATCTCTCAGTTCTTAAGTCTAGGTGATACAGTAAAATGAAATACAAAAGAGCAACTGTTGTGTTCAAATGGGCAAATTCAAATTTTTCTTATCTCAAAAGCTTAACTTTAAATATCACCATGTAAAAGAAGTCATCAATGCAACCTAATCTATGTAAAGTAGTCTCTCTCCATGTTCTACTTTGACTTAATTCATGACATTAAAAGCTGATCAGAGCGATGTAGCATTCAGTACCACTTTGAACATGCTCAATCTCACACTCTGAATTAAGATCATTAAATCCATAGAAATGACCTCCGCATATTGATGAATAGCTGCTTATGCCAGCGCTTTAGACCCAACTCTTAAATCACCAGGATGAATCTATGCAAAACTGGGACCAGCCCACTGCAAACATATCCCGTTGTTCATCTGAAAAAAATGACAAGAGAAAAATCAGAGAATCTAACTGTTATATTTGTACCTGTGCAGATGCTGGATGAGAGTGTCGTCCCTGTCTCTTCCTTCTCCTGTGTTTGGATGCTCCACCATGTGGAAGTATGCCTGCGAGCGTGTATTCTCAGTGTGTGAGGTTGAATGCATGTATCTCCAGCTGAGCCCGTGAATACACACGCGCTTGAGTTCCCTCGCTCAATGCACAGCCTTTCCCTAGAGCGGCAGTGTGTGGATCCAAGTCCAAGGGGGTGTGTGTGTGTGTGTGTGTGTGTGTGTGTGTGTGTCTCTACACTGATCTGCAAGCTGAATGCAGACCTAAGCATAAAAGCGGATCTTGCCTGTGTCCTTCCTACACACATGCCACACCGTTACATTGTTACCCTCAAGGGCACAGCACAGCCACTAGGACAGGTGGACAGGGAAACACACGCGTGCACAGGCAAACTTCAAAGCTGATTGGTATGAAAGAGCTAATGTAAGGGGGAGGGGCTTGAGGATTTTGTAACCTTCAATATAATTCAATCAGCCAATAGGAGCACAGCACATGGGGGAGCATGTAGGAAGGAATCAATGAGATGAAGATTCATACATGCTCAGTAAGCTCAAAATAATTACATCAGGTGCAGGACTGGAAAAGATTTGATATTACTACATTAAACTTTAAAGTCAGATTTCAAAGACATTTGTCCTGCAACATTCAGTGAACACTTTTTGATGGTTCTGACTGCATTTAATTATGTGTGACAGTATAAATCTACTGCATCGTGTTTCTTAGTTTGCTCAGCCTTGTACATCCTAATCGACTTGATTAAAAAGATGAAAATATTACCCCACCTCCTCGTGTTTTGTCAGCAGTTCAAGGCAGAGATGGAGAGCAGCACAGGTTTCACTGGAGAGCTCACTGGTCTCTTTGGCTTTCAGTAGAAGAGGGGCAGCCAATACTTGAGACAAGGAAAAATAACCTATTCTCAGTGTAGATTCATATTAACTTAGACTGTTTACAATAGCATAAAATAGAGCTGAAACTCTACTTTATTATTTGCATTAGAAATTATCTTTACAAATAACAATTTGGTCTACAAATTGCCAAAAATCTGTAAAGACATACCCCAAAATTACTAAAGCCCATGCTGGTGTCTTCAAATTGCTAGTCTTTCTAAATAACAGTCTAAACATTTTCAATAAGTAGTGACAGAAAACAGAGAAAAGCAGCAGATCTTCACAACTGAGAACCTAACAACGGCGCAATAATAAATGACTTAAATGGTTTATTGATTAAAAGATTAATTTTCTGTCAACTAATCAAATTATTTTTCCAGCACTGGTATTAGAATTGGGTTTGGACAGTAGAAAAGCTCTCACCATTATTCTCCTCATTCTTCACCATAGATAAAAATATTGACACCTCACTCTCCAATTTCAGCTGGCAAGCACTGGCAGCCTGAAAGAGGACAGGAAAAGAGAAGCACTTGAACAGTGATGCATTAAGCACATATAAGCACTGAAAAGCAGTAGTTACTTTCTGTTGCATGATACTTTTTTACCTTACCTTACAAGTTTTGAGCTTAATCTTACCTGAAGGACTTGTGTCAAACTCCCCACTGCCGTGCCACCATCACCGTCATCAGTAATGTGTTGCTGGGTGCAGTGGTAAGTGCTATAGGATGTGTGTGCCTCAAAAGCGTCCAACCATCTCTAAGAGGACAAATACCAGTAACATTTAGTATGTGTCTACTTGTGCAGATACATTAAGACAAATCAGTCAATTTGTTAAGGGGGGGTTGGGGGTAAAGGTGAATCTCATCTCACTTTTCTTGTTGCCATTGAATCTGTCTTTGAGGAGACCTTAAAATAAAGTACAGTGTCATCAAAGCACCTGAGCATGAAGACGCAATGATCCCATGGTTTGACCTGGAATGACAAAAAAATACATAAATAAATAAAACTCACTTACAGCAATGCTCACTGCACTAGATGTCGAACACCATCATGTTACAAGTTGAATGTGATCACAACTGAAACATCTGACAACAACATTTAGTGGTCATGAAAAGGTCAATTGGTTACATGGAGTCTGTAATCTCTACTACCTACCATGCAGTAGGCTTGTGTTAGAGACTTACAGCCCTGTTTCCGGACACCAGCCTGTGCATCAGCCCTGGAAAAAGAAACAGATGGAAGAGCACATTGACAAAAGCCTTCAGGCATCACACTCCTGGCACATAATATACAGAATTAAGACAATTCAGTAATCGCTGTTTAAGCTCCAGTTTTCACTGTATGCTTGCTAAACTAAAAAAAAAAGAAGCAGACTCCATCTCAAAGAAGAATTACCTGGGGAAAATAAGAATAAATAAATAAATAAATAAATAAATAATAGTATATACTTTTAGCTTTAGAGAACTGCAAACAGAAAAAGTTATCTCACTGTCTGGGGTACCAGGAGAGAGTGCCATCCTCAAGTACCACCCAGTGAGATCGCCATCCCAGAAAGCGTGAACTCTGTCAGAGACACATAGAAGTCAACAACAGATAAACTATGTAGCAAAAGTCAATGATATGTATAAATATATCATGTGTAGACGGGGAGAACGCAATATGTACTTTAAACTTTTGTAGTACTGAATAATAACGAATGAAGGATCTGTACTTCATTTATGTATCTAATGATTATACTGTGTTTAAATCCACAGGAAAAAGGTGAAGTCTGCACCCCCAACTGTGGAGAGGACTGAACAATAACATTTCCTGGCCTGTTTAGAGAGGACAAGAACACACTTTAACATCCGGGTACCTTCCAAAGAGGGCCTTCGATCTTCTGCACTCCATTGCTCACATCCTAGGAAAAAAAAAACTCAATTGAGGTTTTATTTTCAATTATAATAAAAACTGTGAAAGGTGATTAATATACAGTATTTGTACAGTATTTGTTAACTTGCTTAACAGCTTTATGCTTAGCCTTTTTTCATTTGCCATGATGACTATGCAATGCTCTGGATTAAAGCAATGCCAGGCTCATGTGGCATCCAAGCAAGAGCAAGAACTGCTGACTTGCAAGGCTTTTTTCTCCAAAGTGAGAGAGAAAATGCTGAAAGGTAATTGTGTGCACATCCCACCCTATATTTGGGCCAGGTGCAGGATAGCAAAGTCCACTTTTTCCTAAAATGAAAAAAATCTAATCTGTGACTAAGGGGCTGTAGAAACCAAGTATTGATTTTCAGCACAAAAAAATTCATTTATTAGGTCATGGAGTGCCCAAATTTGGAATGCTTAATCCTCTAGGAAACATGCAGGGAAACTCCTGTTTCACAGAAATCTGATCATCAGAGTTTTGAATTTTCCTAGCTATATTTTGGCCTGATGGTGGCGCTAGCAGAGATGCCAGAGGATCGCCAAAATAATTTGGAATCATTCTGTGGACTGTGAGTCAAATTCCTAATTTAATATTAGTGTGGTGTGGAGTTGATAGCTCAAGCTGGATAGCACAACTGTCAGACAGAGACTAACAGTGAATGTTGAAAAAATAAGCTACTGTACCGTAATTGGCTCCTTCCAAGGAAAAACCTACTTCAAAAGGAATGAAAGGTGAATAGAAATGTGTATATAATATCTGATACTGTTCTCTGTCCTCACCTTGTTTTGATAGGCTGCTAGAATCTGTTTCAGTTCATCAGTACGGACCAGGTCCAGTGCTGTCTGTTCTGCACAGATACACAATCAGCCATACAATAAATTATTATGCACCTTTAGACACCACAAAGAAAAAAAACTAGCAGAATGTAGTCTTTACCATACCTGTACATATGAATGTTTAACTGGTTAAATGCCATTCTACTAAATATTACTGCACTGATAAAACAGAGTAATGAGGTGATTTTGAGAACATGTTTTGTAATATACAGTACCATTGTTGTTCTTGATACTCGGGTTGGCTCCAGATTTCAGCAGCTTTATAATGCACTGCTTCTGCCCTCTGTAGGCAGCACAGTGTAAGGGCGTATTCCCCACCGAGTCCCTGCAGTCAATGTCCACAGCCTCCTTTCCACTGAGCTAAGAATGTTGAACCAGAGAAAACAACTTAACAAAAGCAGAAGAGAGAACATTTACACATCCAGCTGCATCAAAACTTGTTCACACATATCTGAACTATATCTACCTTAATCCATGAACACATTTTACATTATATAGGCTTATCGTGGCCTTGATTTAGTTATGCCAAATGTTTTAAGATTCCCAAACTTTAGACTTGCTACCTACCAACAGAACCTCAGACCATTCAAACCCTATTATATCAAGCATGTAGGATTTTTGCAACCAGTACATGGACAAATACAACTGTAATCATGTAGTTTGTGCAGGTTAACAATGGCAATCTAAATTGCCAATATGTGCATGATTATTTATGTGTGAAATATTATAATTAAATTAAGAAAAATGCAGTGAAATGGACTTTATTCCGCTAAATTTCAAAGAAGAGCCAGATGCTAACCAGCTTAGACAAAGTGGAGATGTCCCCCTCTCTGCTTGCGTCTAGAAGCCTCTCCTGCCGCCGCCTCCCCTCCCTTCTTTCTGCAGCTGCACAAACCAAACAATATATGAGAACAAGAGCACCTGATCTTAAGTCATGAGAAGCCATTAGCCATTTTTTACTCTACCGTTTCATACCCTCCAGCATGGTAATGATTTCATCATCGTCTGTGACATCTTTAGGGATTTGAGCTGTTCCATTGATTATGTTGGCACAGGCGTCATACCGCAGCAGCAGCAGAACAATCTCCTTAAGGGGCCAAAATAAAGAAAATATAAAAATCTGACCATCACTTGTCACACTCACAGTGGTGAAAGTCTGTGATAGTAATTCCAGCTGACAGTAGTTTGGAAGAAGGCACACCACAAGTTAAGAGACAGCAACTCTCCTTATAATACATGAGCTGACAGGGAAGCAACTCTATTTTTTTTAATCGCCTTACCTTTCTTCCAGTGTAGGCTGATTTGTGTAGAGGTGTGTCACCCATGTTATTCTGCACATTCACATCAGCACCCGCCTGCGAATATGTTTCAAATTACACACTTCAAAAGAGCCACTGAACACAATATACAAAGCAAGGTGCAAATCATCCACTGTACAGCTGTCTCACCTTGAGTAACTCCTCCACAACATCCCTGTGTCCAAAATAACAGGCCAGATGGAGAGGTGTCCATCCTGAACTGGCTTTAGACCTGGCTACAGAGGAAAATGAACTCTCCTAACTACCTGAAGATATGCTAGCATGGTAGCATCTTTCTTTTTTTTTTCACTTACATCTGCAGTTGATGTTGAAAGAGCTGCTTTGGTCAATCCTCAACTGAAGGAGCCTCTGTATATGAGAACAACTGCCCTCTTTAGCATAGACGAGAAGCTGCTCCTCAAGTGTGTCTGCCTCCATCACCGCTTGAACTTTCTGTGGCCCAATATTAAAAACTGACGTCAAATCTGTTCAAGACACACTAAAAACAGTTAGCTTCTCCCTCTAAAATTAATTCTTAAACAATAAATCCATAGGCATGGCGTGTCTGTCAGTTTATTTAACCTGTTCACTTGTTTTTGGCTTGAGTGTCAATGGGAAACGTTTTTTTTTTTGTTGAAAAGCTACGACGCGTTTTAACAGGCGACCTGTGGGGCTGAAGTACTAACTGCACATCAATTAGCTGGTTAACTTAACTAACTAGAATGACATAATGAGACAGCAACTTCACACTTACAGGTAAGGATTTTCAACTAATTCACTGAACCTTCGCAGACTTTAGTTCAGTTTAAGCCGAGCTGAGACTACACAACACAACTTCACACCTGAAATATGATCATTTCAATCAGCTGACAGCCGCTGGCAGCAGTCATGTGACCGAGCTCTTGGCTACGGGTGTAAGCAGGGGCGTAGCTGGGATTTCCTGCCACCCTGCACATAAAGTTACAGTTTTTCTCAATTGCTGAGACCCATTTTCTGAAACACTTTTCTCTAAATATTAAGTGCAAGCACCACATTTTTCATACTTTGCAGAACCCAAAAAACCCTCATATTTGTCAAACTTCCGGTTTAGCCCTCTGGCTAACATGAATGGGGATAAAACAATTCAATCGTGCGGCTGTTCTAGGCTTTTGAAATGTGATTGGACCAAATGGATCAAATTCTGATAGTGAGACAAGTCATTTCGCCGGGGTTGTGATGCACAAAAAAATGTATCCGCTGATTTACAGATGTCTCTTTCACAATGTAAGTCTACGGGAAAAAGCCTTTTTGGGCCAGTGTGCACAACCTTTGACTTTGTAATTACATGTTTTGGCCGCTATGTCAAATTTGCTTCAAAGCCCGGCGCTCTTCCTGTATCCAGTTCTCTTTATACATCCACAGTGGGAAGTAGCTAAAACCTGCAGGAAAAGTCGATGGATTTCGCTAGATGATGCAACGTGCTAATTTGCATACCTCTGACATCATGACGTAGTTACATTTAAAATATTTTAAAAAATCTAAAGAAAATTAAGTTAAATTAAACTAAACTGACTATAACTAGCTATATCATTAGCTATTTTTTTCAAGCAGCTCCTCAGTGTGGATCTGAATCTACCTCTAATATTAAGAAACTTTTATGCGGGCTGTTCAACTTTAACTGAAGTATCATGAATAGAGAGATGATTATGCACTGGAATAAATTCACTGTTGTCTATTTTGACAAAAAAAAACAACCCAAAATCAAACTTAAATAGTAAATCATTTAGAATAAAAACAATTAGGATCAATGATTGGTCACTAGGTACACACATTCACAGCTCATTTACGACTCTGGCTGATGATTTTTCCACTGAACTGCTGCTCTGTCCCACCCACTGAGCATTCAGCAATCAACATAGCCCCACATGAGCTCTTATTCACTGAGAAATACTGGCAACTCCCTTCAAGTAGTGGAGTTAAGATCTGTTCAAAAAGTTGCTAGATGTGTCACTAGATGCTTTTTTTTTTTTTTTTTAAAAAAAGGTCACTTAAAGTTGGGAACACTGTTTCTGGCCACGGTGGCCACCCTACAGACTACAGTTTTTCTCAGTTGCTGAAACTCATTTTATGAAACACTGTTCTCTAAACATAAAGTGCAGTCACCACATTTTTCATACTTTGCAGAACACAAAAAGCCATTTGTCAAAAGTTGATAACTGCCAGTGCCACCAAAGTGACATTTCCCTTTATCATTGCTTACGTTAAGACAATCAAATGTCAAAGGAACTGTGTGACGGAGGATATTTTGTTTTCTTTACGTAATTTATTACAGTAACTCAAGTCAAACGCTAAAGCTAACTGAGTAAACTCATGACTGGCTTTCTTCTATTCACAGTAAGACTCAACACTTCAGTGGCTATCCTAACACTCCTGTATATCTCATCACAACATTTTATATGTGATGTTATTCCTTTGTGTGCACATGTGCCTCTGACCAAACTAACATAGACTACAGAGAACGTTTACATTTCTTCCCTTACGTATATTTCAAGCCTGTTGTCCATGTCTGATGTTTACCCGCTCCATAGGCTATCCAGTAACTGTGTGGCACCTACAAGAACCCAGTTTCACCCTCTGTGGTGTAATGTGTTTGAGAAATGATGGCTGAGGAGTTGCCCTGTAAACTACATTTGACAACATGTGATAAGTTGCACTAATAATGGAGGATAAACACTAACTGAGTCTGAAGATTAACCTGTTCATCACCTCATCAGTTCTTTTGGTATTATGTCAGTGTTAGAATATGAAATATTTGGAAATATGAAACATTTATGTTTGAAAGATTATGATGGTTGTGTGCAATATTTTGCATGTAAAGATTTACACAATCAGCATGTTGACAAATGTGCTGAAGAGCAGTACAAACCATTAGAAAAGCGATAATCCACTTTGGAAACCAAGGCAAAATACAAGCAACAAAAAATGCATAAAATGGTTTGAGAAAATGAGCTGTGGATTTAAGAATCACAGTGTGTTGAGAGTGATGATTTTCATTCAGCGTAAATTGTGCCAAAGCAAGTGAGAAAAACTGTAAATGATAATCATTTTTTTGGAATTAAATTCACACATATTACATGGGTTAGAAAATTATTATCTTCTCTGTCAGGCTCCGGAGTGTTTTATTGCTGGTGCAGGAGGTAAAAATGTAGGACATTCATTTATTTCTGTATATTAGTCATTGAAGCATATAAACACATTACTTTTGAAAGTTTTTATGATTTTACATTCATTCTCAAAACATTATCATTAGTGCTGCTCTTTTTTTCTCTTTTTGACTGCAGCTGCTTCTTAATTGGTGGAACACAATGCTGCTGCGGGCGTTTGTGTTCTGTCTCAAATAATCTAATAATGTTCATGTTAACAACATTTTCAGATCAGATCTAATTATCCTTGTGTTCATGCGAATTGGGTCTGACTTCCTTTGGATTAAGTCTTTCTTTTAAAATCCCATCAAACCCCCACACTTGCCAAATTCACTCAAAACACATATTGGAAGTGAAAACAAAGGTTAACTTTAAAATGAACTACCTAAACTTGTCACACAAATGTATGAGAGTTTGCACTTTCAGTTTTTCTGTGCCATTAGTGCATTTCTGGTTCAGTCCTTTTGTTTTAACTTCCAAATAAATTTGTTTACATATCTGAACTAAATTGAGAATTTGTTCATCCTGTTTAATCATTTCACCGCTTGTGTTGCTTCCTATTTATTATAGCAATGTCACCATGTTGCTAGATCTAAGTAGTTCAGTGAGAGAACATTACTGTATCATAACTGTATTATGTTTACTTCCTTCCCGTCTCTTGTTATCATTATCGGAATTCTGTGCTCAATATAGACTACTGTTGATGCATTGGAAATAAAATCCTCCCTCATGCACACACTATTTCCAAATAGTGGTTCTTTTCCAGGTCATAACTTGACATGATGGTGTTAATGAATCCTTGACCTAATTACTCACTGGAGGCCAATTCTTATTTTGCACACTAGATGGAAGCATTCACTACACCACGTGATGTCAGCACAGGTTATAGCAATGTATAGTATTTTGACAGACAGACAGTGACAATGCTCAGGAGAAAATCACAGTGAGACCCGCCCATTGTGGCTGCATTTTAACCTTATACCCTTAATTCTACTTAATTTCTGTTTTAAAGGTCACTCATCCTAGACAGTGGGCTAAGTAGAAAACTGGCTGCAGACTTTTTTGAGGTATTAAAGGTCAATTCTCTGGGTGTGGCTTTGAAGGCCCTGCTTACTTCAAGCAATTAGGTCCCAGGAGGTTTGTGCAAATCTGGCAGAGAGGATGATGGGAGGTGGTCCTGTAATGAAGGAACATGTCAGAGAGGACTTCAAAGATGAGTTACTAAAGTCACCTGTGAGAAGAGAGATGTCTTTTTAGGGCTGTGTTGACCAGGAACTTCAATCACAAGGAAGGCTGATACACAACAGAGCTGCAGCAGGAAGACAAAATGGACTTGGACCGAAATGCTGAAGTAACTAAAGCACAAACAACACAACAGAGTTTGAACAATAAACGTTTGTCAGCTGTAAAATAAGTCTGTAAATCAGTACTCTGATGTGTGAGTTTTCAAAGCAACATGAGAAAACCGACAGCACCCCATCGAGGACAACTCAACTGTGCCTAAAATGCTGGTGAATCTGTGAAAAAACAACTGCAAAATTCCTCATCAAGGGGAATTAAGAGAAACAAGTCTTGAAAATCATGACAATTATGACGAAGACAATCTGCTTTGAGAAAGAGGAACAAACAAAACAAAAGAGATATGACAAACAAATGTTTTATGTACTTTTTAAGTATTTTGCAGTGAATAGCTGTTGACGAAAACAGCAATATTTGGCCTTGATGGTTCTAAGCATCACTATCTTTTAGATAATATTAAAAAATATTATGACTGTTTTTGTATTGGGACTGCCAAAATGGTGTTGCACTCTATAAGAGAGAAAATATGCTCTTTCTTAGCCCTGGCACCTGTTTACACAGACAAGGTCATGTGGGCCACCCCATGTTGGGGGAAGAAAAAGCCACTTCACAGCTTCCTTTTAATTTTCATATCTGGTTGTTGGTGTATGATTGTAATTATTGCCATGCTCTACATACTGCTCTAATGCTGCTGATAGAAATGAGTAACTGCCTTTCAACTGAGAAATGTGTCATGGGTTAAAGGTGGTCTTTTCAAGTCATTAAGGTTGTTCTGATCATAATTTGCTTCACCCTCCAGGGATGTTTGTATTGATCTTATTGCAATTACTGCTTCTTACACTGGTCCAATACCTAATAAAACCTTCTCTGTGGCAGGATTAACAGGTTTTCACTTTGTCCTTCAGAGACAATAGACTCTGCATTTTATTTGTTAACATATATCAGTCTGTCATTATCTGTGACGTAGTTAATTACAATGGTTCGGAAGTTATGGAAACACTGCTGCAGACATTAATCAAAGCATATTCATCAAATCAGGTCTGGTGAGGGAAAGAAGCGCACTGGGCTAGTTCCTGCTAATTAGCATGGCAATTATTGTAAGCTGTCACAGTTCTTAAGCAACGGGGTGGACTGTGTGTGCTCCAGAGCGTAATCCCTCACAAATTACAAGATAATGGAGGCAAAGAGAGGCCACTGCTTCAAAAGGAACCAGGAGATAGAATCCCCAGCAGGGACATTTTAGGGACAGGCAGGGAGAGAGACAGCGAGTGAGGGAAAGGTAGGGGAAAGAAGTACAGCATGTATTCCCTTCACACAGAGTAGTGTGAATAGGAAAGGCTTATTTGACTCCTTCGCAAAGGAAACGGGTCTGGAAAGCTGTTCTTCTATTAGAACACATTATGCTTTTTTAAAAAATTGTAGTTACAGTAGGTATTTAGCAGATAAAATCCAACAATAAATCTACTGTATTTCATAATGTATGAGCTCAGTGGATGGTTCAGACAGTACATATGCTTACAAACAATAAATTGCTAATAATCACAGATCAATAGTCTGTCTCTCTGTCTCTCTCTGAGTTGAAAATCTGGAATACTTGTGATGTACAACTCATTCTAACTAGGATTCACCAGTTGTGGTGCTTCTTTTTAGGGTTTTAGGAGCTCTTATAAGCTGAATTCTTGTAAAGAAACAAGAAAAGATAACTGCAATAAAGGCAGAGAGCACTTTGCAAGAAAACAGTCTAAATGCAGCATGTCTGATACAGTATATAACTGTGCTGACATTATACATTCAGCATCATAGGATATAACACTGGTAGTTAGTTTTATTGTGTTCCACCCTTTAAATGCCCTGCACACTCACACAGGTGTTTTCCATTTCTGACCAATCACGCATCTGCTCAGGTTCAAGTTGGGCGGAGCTATGCTAGAATTATATGAGGTCACCAAACTTCATGAACCAATAAGAATGATGACGGCATGTCTTCACCCAGGTGCAACAAGACTAATAGAAGGTCTGTCAGACACAAATCCAGCACTGCATGTCCACGCTCACGCTGTCCTCAGACACAGTCCAGTCTGACAAAATAAGTGAAAACACCTGTACATCGCACCATTGGTGGTGTTTTGAGAAGTTTTCGCAAAAATAAATGGTGGAAGTAATTAGTTACTATCTGCCTTCTCTTTTTTTTAATGTTATAGCTCTTTATATGGAAATGAGTCCAGGTGCCACATTTATCACAAAGTTTACAATGCTCAATAAAGCAATTTTCACTACAAATATAACTCATCACCACACACATGCCTTGTTATCTCTAAAATGCTCTCAAATGCATTGTCTCTCATTTGCATGAACCCCAATGGATCATCAGGTTTAGCTATTATTTTCACAGGGGTACTGTCAATAACACTGATAAGTGTTAAGACACTAAAGCATTAATATTCATATGAGGAGTATTATTCTAAAGTAATTGCTTGAAGACTGCCTTGATACTGCAAGATGATTTGCTGCTATTCTGGGATAGATTACCTCTGGTCATTAGTCTGTTCACCTTTAGGAAGAAAATTGAAGTAAAACTTTCTTAATGCATATTTACATCACAATAACCAAAAATGATTCAAAAGCAAGTGGGAGCTTCATCATAGTAGATGCAAACATTTAAAAGTGATATAAAATCTACATTATTGCCACTTTATCAATTTGCAACAAGGGCATAACACAAAGGCTTAATTTCTGAGTTATACAAACAGATCAAAACTTATTAACAACAGTTCATTTCATTTCTTTTAGCCTAAACCAGATGCCTTCTGGTTATTTAGCATCCACATTTTCCTTTCAATGCTTACATAATTCTTACAGTAATTATTATTGCACAGTGATGTTTACAATGATGACTTACTCAGTTAATGCTGAAATGAGGGTGGAGTAAAGTGATGCATGGATTAACCAGCTTGGAGCTTTTGAAAATGAGATGAAAAATTTAACAAGTCAAAATACTGTCACGATGAGGCACACCCACAGCATTTCAATGAGCTTCTGTGGATCTGGAGCATAAGGTAAATGCCAGCACCCTTCATCTCACAAACAGCTCTGCCAAACAGATTGTAGGGCTGTGAAGCCATCCAACTATGAGTTTGGCTCTTTCATTAATGATTAGCATTTATTATGTAAACTGTGACAGCTCTCATGTGATGTGAGGAGTTAGACTATCAGGGGATATTTCTGTTATGTTCAAATGGCAATTAGCCCATGCCCAGCATATTGATTTTATCCTATTCCATTCCGATAACATGACACAGGTAACACAGGTGCATTGCTATTGTATGGTGAGATACAATTTTGACTTTGAAGGGCACTGGACCAAAAAGAAACAGCAGAATCAAGTCTCATTTTCATTGAATGTCTTCCAAAAGCCTGAAGACTTAACTGAAATACAGTAGTAATCGTATACTAGTGTACTACTCACTACTTACTACTTACTACTGGTTATTGTGTTTTTGTGACACTGACATCAGAGGACTGTTGGCTGTTTGACAGGAACTTCTGCATTACTCAGAACAGCACAAAGCCAAATGCACAATGAGAGGACTAAAGCAACATTTCTGCTCATGCTGTTGTTTGCCGAATGTGAGATTATGACAACCATCACTTACTTATTTAGATCAACTGCACAATTACCACAAAGACGTGAATTAGAAAAACACAATAAGAGCTGCCAGGCAAGAGGAAAAGAAGAAGGCCAAAGAGGGGAATATGAAGAAAGAAGGAGAAGAGAAGAAGTTTGACAGCTGTGCCATTTTGCTGTAGGCCTACCTACAGCACCGCCAGTATGGCATTCTTGGTTATCTTGTGTGCAACAACACATTTGGAGAATTAAAGAGACTCGGTGGCCCAAATGCTGACACTACATCACTATTTTTAATTAATAAAAATCAAGACAATCTACAAGGCAGCCTGGACTCACTTTGTCCTTGACAATTTTAATTGTATGTCAGGATTAGGCATTTACAGGCTTGTATTTAGCTTGTTGAATTAATCTGCCTATTTATAAAAACTATAACCTAAACATGTAAAAAATAACAGATTATTGACAAGAGATGTGCGAACAATTTTTCTACAACATACACATTATGAATATCATCTCAGAATGACATTTAATGGGAGAATTGGGATTTTCACTGCAAATGATATCGTTTAATTTTAGCTGTGATTACTGTGGTTAGGCACACTGTTACAGTATGGCAGCTTCAGTACTTCAGCCCAGCATCCAAACACAAACACTTGAGTACTAGAGTAGTGGAGAGCCACAGCAGGACACAGTATAATCGGCAACACTAGAGCTTCTGTGTACCCTCTGTGACACTGCTTTGTTTCTGAGTGCCCTCCATATTCAGATGAGTCACGGCACTTGTGTTCCCAAATTCAGCAACACTGCACCTGCCAACTTGATTGCTTCCATGACATAATTTTTGCATTCTGCTTAATATGAATGTAGTGTTTTACACAGGCAAGCCATAATTATACTACAATAAATACACATTGACCTGTGAACATGCCGTCCATAATATTTCTTTGTACTACTCAGTATGTTATCAAGAACACATAAGTGCACAACGTCTGCAGTAATAATCTAATATTAATGCTCGGTAGACAAACCTGTATGATCTTTAGTGTAACACTCATTTAATTCTTAGGAATAGAATATTTTCTTGTAATACAAAGTCTATTAAGGAGTTTTTTCAATGAAAATGTGTTATTTGCACCCAATGATGGCTGACAAGAAAACATTTTTAGCTGCAAACTGTCTCTGAGAGCCTGAGTGATAGTGCAGCACAAGTGTAAATCTTTATGTGCATTAGTTTCCATGACGGCGAAGCACCAGTTTCCATAATGTATCCATGTCTTTGTTGCATATTTGAATAACCTACATTTGTAACTAATGGGTATGTCACTATCACAAGCCTTTTATAGACAGCCAGAAACTGTACTACCTGAATACTGAACTTACAATTTAGCCTTTAAGGAACATTTTTTTGGAAACTGGCACTACTATTCAACAGGGTTTGGGACCATTCACAGATGAAATGATATTTGTCAGTCATCCTTTTCTTAGCTTACCTCATACACAGTATGCAAATCCAAACTGTCAACTCTAAACTGCTCTCCAACATCCATTGCCAAAAGTAAAGTATTATTTTGTACTATTTTGTTTTCCCATCAGCCATCATGAACTGCAAGTCACCACACATTTTACATTTTATGCTTATAACACATGTTATGCTTACAACATAACTTACATTTAAGTTATGTTACATTTATGCTTACATTTTATGCTTATAACACATTTCTCACACGATAAACCACCTCATTTCTCTTTTGCCAAAACTAACACATTGGAAGTGGAAATTGATGAGTATGATGACATCACTTAAAGAGAAGCTGCAAAAGCAGTGAGGTCAACTTTCTAGAGGGCTGATTTGGGCAGACATTCATCTTAACTGAGCTTATTGTGAACAGCACTGGCAAGGAGTCTGTTTGAATGAAGCTGCATAAGAACTGCTACGCTTGCCGTGTGCCTTTTCCTGCACTGCCTCCTGTGTTGCAGCTGTGACGTGACTAACTCTGAGAGATGGTGGTGATTCCATTTGTGAGAAAATAACAGTAATTCAAGCTGAGCTCCTTCAGTCAGTTCTGCTGCTCTGTAGTGTTTCTCATTTCTCTTGGACCACAGCTGGGGGACTGACAGGATATCAGAATGCAAATAAGGCCCACAGCTTCTCCCAGTGTGTGCAACTGGGATGTTATACACACATAAGGAGCTTAACAGGAACATGAAATAGACAAATTCCCACATACTGAACTTTTGGGTGCCATAGGCAATGATGCTGAATATTTTATCACCCCTGGTTAAACTGTTAATCTTACCAGACGTGCTGATGAGAGCCTCAGTGAGAGAACCCCGGTATGTGTACCTCCCACTTGCTCTTGTTTTGTCCATCATGCTGTTGCTGGCTTGCACAGCTTTTCATGTCAGTCATATTGAAGGTGCTCGCTGCTGGCAGAGTGGGAGGAAAAGGCAGAGACTGCTCACAAAAATCTGACATTTATTTTAGGCAAAAATTGCTCAAAACTATCATCTCAATTTTATGTCTGTCTCTAAGTTTCACCGACAACAGAAAAAACATTGACATGACAATATAGCTAAAATAAGACATACAAGCATATAGTAAACAGCATTTTTGAGTTATTTCAGTCTTTGTTTAACTATGCATTTATGTTTGTCTTCTGCCTGCTTTATCCCGCATAATATCCTGAGCATGCTCATTAGAGGCAGCAACTGAAATTAGTAGGCTGCTTGTGTGGTAAAGTGCAGGGCAGGCGCTGTCTATTCAATTGTCTGTGCTGATGAGGGAGTGTGTGCCTGTGAATCAAATATGACGTTTCTATGAGTGGATTTCAGCAGGGGAAAGATGTGGCTGGAGACTATTAAACAGGCGGATCTGCTTACTGTGTTTATTCGCAGCAAGAAATTGAAATAATTTGACGTGAGCCAAATTATTTGGCCAATCTCAATATACAGTATACAGATGGTAATCAGGTTTGCTGTCTAAAATCTGTGTCCACTGAATAAAGTGTGGGTTACTTGGATAATTCATCACCTTGTTCCATATGGTGTCCCTAATTTGTGAAGTCTCGTTAAGAGAAAACAAACTTTTCCATGGTGTTTATCACTTACATCATCGTAGAGGTGATTGGAAATGCTTTTAAATTCATAATCCTGCTCCGCATACAATGTGTGAGAACAAAAAAGTATTCTTTTATTGTAATCCATCACTGTAACGCAGGGCTGAATGCGTAATTCACCAAATGTCCTGGCTGCCTTTAGAGAAGAGCGTTGTGTGCTCTCTCGTGGATCTCCTCGGACACTGTGCTCACTTTCAACAGAGCAGCGAGGTTTTCCGAGGATATCTGGGGATGTTGGATGCTGTGTCCATTCACATGGCACTTGTTGCTGGCTTATTTTTCTCAGCGCTGGTCTGTTGAGGACTTAACGATCGCATCTTCACCTCCCATCAGGATCATGTCGGTGGAACAAACTGACTCCAACTCCAGTGGGTACTATTTTGACAATGCTTCAACTCGAGTCCAGAGCAGCTTCGTGTTTTCAGGACCTGTATTTGTAATTTTGATGGTGATGATGGTGACTTTGGTTGTTGTGATAGTTTTGGGTAACGCACTGGTAATTTTTGCCTTTAAAGTGGACAAGAGTTTGAGAAGGCAATGCAATTACTACTTCCTGAATTTGGCAATATCAGATTTTCTTGTAGGTAAGTCCAACTTAGGTCTTTTTATGGCTCGTGAAATAACAGAATATAGAGTAAAGTTTCATGTGTTATTTCTCTCATAAAGCCTATTTTTTGTTTGCTATGATGTGCTATGATATATGTTGAAATATGATAGGTAAGGCTTTGAAATACTCAACATATCTTTGAAGCTCCTGTGCCTGCCTGTACTGTAGATGTGTACTTCTAAGTCATACAGTAGTTGGGTAGGTCTACATTAAACATTTAAGTAGCTGCACATTAAAGTTGAGTTGAGTTAAATTGATGAGACCAACAATAAATAATTAGAGTGCTTGCTCATTTTTTGGGGGTTTATAATAGATATTGTGATTGCACATCATTTGGTGTCTGATCCCTTTCCAACTGTCTCTGTAGGGGCATTCTGCATCCCAGTCTACATTCCCTACATTGTTACAGGCAGGTGGAGACTGGGCAGAGGACTGTGTAAGCTGTGGCTGGTCATAGACTACCTCCTTTGTTCTGCATCGGTCTTCAACATTGTCCTCATCAGCTACGACCGCTTCCTGTCAGTCACCAGAGCAGTGAGTGGAACCTCCGGTACCTTACATCTGTAATGGCAGTAGCCATCATAGTGAATTTAAGATTGTGACACACAGTTAGTTGCCTGCTATATTTGTGGAAGAAAATGAAACACTGTCATGGTCAAATGATGGTCAATAGGTTTAGAATTCATTCTCAGTTTTTCTCTGAATCATTTTCCTTATCCTAGTTTCCACCAAGACAGAAATACAATTTTTTTCACATTTCTATGACACATTTAAAGCAAAATGTTAAAAGTTGAAGAGTTTCTTTCTTTTTAGCCATACAAAATGTCCACTGTTTGTGGTCTGTGGCTTAATATCCTGACTGGTGAGTCTCCCAGGTCATTGGTAAGGGCAGTGCCACTTCAGTCTCCCAAATGTGCCCATCTGCAGAGGTTAATCATTCCTGACCCATTCAGGCCCAGTGCCACCCCTAATTATAGTTCTTCCCCATGATGAACATAAAAAGTCACATTTGACTTTAGGACTTCAGAAAACACACAGAAAACAACACATGACTGTTTATAAGCTATAAAATTTGATTTTTGAATAGCAGAGTTAGATTTTAAGGTTATGAATTACTTGAATAATTTTAATTTCCACTTCAAACCATGTCAATGCAACACTTTTCCATTGTTATATTTTGTGATTGCACAGCATCAGTAATGTTGGTTTTATATTTTCTGCCAGTCTTGGCACAAATCCAGCAGTTAGCATAAATTTCCAACCCTCTGCAGCACCTCTGAACCTTTTGTTGGCACCTGTTTGTGCATTAGCTGGCTGACTGTATCCTATACACATGCGTGTTAACTCAAATGTGGGATGAGGCTTGGCATAGCAGACAAAGAGAGTGTTCTGTTTCCTTTCACAAGCAAACACTTAACATCAGAGCAATGAATACAAATAACACCAGAGAGAGAGAGAGACTCTTCTTTAATTAGCTGGCTTTGATCATAGAGATCCTCCTCTGTGCTATGGTCCTTCCAACCTGGAGAGATCAATCATAGGAGAAACAGGCCACCGGCAGCCAAACAGCATTCTCCTAAAAGCATTTTTTCCCCCTCTGAACAATAAAAGACAAAGGATCATCAACAATCAGAGGACAAAGTTTGAAAGAAAAGTTGGAGTCACATTAGATGCATATATTTGATGCAAATATATGCATCTATGAAGCAAAATGCTAACTGTATGGTATTAGGAAGAGATCAGATTTTATGTGTTAGGTTTGATTAGGGTAGCCTAAGCTTCAGCCTAGAAGATCTCCTGATGATAATTATGATCAAATTATCTAACAATTATGTAGAATTTCCTGCACTGTAACAATAAAGAAAATGATATTGGATTCATAAGAACACCTGATTCTTCTCCATTGAGTCGCACATTATTACACGCAGCGGGGGCAAGAATGCCACTTAATTTGTACAAATCTAAGTTTCACCACACCTTATCTTCTGAACAAGACTTGGTGTTAAATTATGGTCGTTTGGAACAGCCCACTGAACAAAAATGTGGACAGGGACATAGGAAGTGAGACTAATTGAGACAAGTGGTCATGAGAGGTGCTTCATTGACTTAACACTCGTTCATACATGCCTGCACTGCATACTGTTAGTCAGTCCTTCTAGGATTTTGCAGTTTTTTTGTGATTATTGTGGCCAAAAATGCTTGATTTTGCATTGGGTTTTCTCAAAAATTGAAAAACAATTTGTAATGTTTTATGTGCTCTTCTTGCAAAATTGAAAAATTGCAAGCAAAAGAAAGGAATGCAGTTTAAAAAAAAAAAAAACTACTACCAATGAAGAGTCACATGTAATAATTTCCTTTGATAAAAAGCATGTTTCACAAACATGTAATTATATATCTGTCAAGAGATACATATTATATGTAGTATATTGTAAAGTTCTCTGTGTTAGATCACCAGGGCAGGGAGGGTTTCACAGGATAATTTTTGTAGACAGGAGCTTAAAGTCCCCCTCCACTCAATATATTTTCTTCTTGTCCCTACAGTTGAATGTTTGAGCTTCACTGTGCAGAATGATGTATAGCATGTGTGGAGTTTGATACTGGAAGGCTATTTTTATATTCATCTACAGAAAGTATAAAGTTTCTCTGTGCTCATTGAAAATCTGATTTTAAGGGGTTGGCCTATGAGCATGATCAAGCAATCATGGTTCTGTATGCAAGTGTGATGTGGGAACTTGAATCCTCCAGTGCACAAACACTGAGAACTGACTTCACAGTGAAGTAGGAGATATCTTGTGTCCTGGAGTTAAACTTCTGAAATGAAATTCATAGATTCTGGAATTTTTGATGAGGGAGGAGGAATAGATGCCATTTTAAGGATTTTAAAGTACTAATTATTCTTTCTTTGTGGAAAAACCATATCAGACACACATTATTCTTTCAAGCAGAGTATTTTTACATCTTAATACATGTCTGGAGGGGATCTTTTAAAACAATGGGTGCTGATTGAAGACTGGCCTTCATATTCACTGTGAATAGTTTAAGGAGGTCAATGTGGGAGAATGTAACTGAATACATTAACTCAAGTACTTCATTTAAGTTCATTTTTGAGATACCTTTACTCTATTACAGTAGTTTCCCTTTATGTCATGTGTATATAGACTTCAACTTGTTTCAGAGGCAAATACTTTTTACTTTACACATTAATATTTTACGTAGAAAACATTAAAATACTGCTTACACATGAATGCATCATGCTTTTCATGGGTGTAATAATAAATTGTTCTTTTGCCCTCTGACTTTCTACAATTTCTACATTTCTACAGTAATGGTAGAATGCAATGTTACTTATATGTATAAAGTATATTTTCTGATGTGTATATATGATCTATTTTTACTGCAGGTAAGTTACCGTGCCAGACAGAGCATGACTCATCAAGCCATAATCAAGATGATTGCTGTCTGGGTGCTAGCTTTTGTGTTGTACGGCCCAGCTATCATATTTTGGGAGCTGGTGATGGGCAGAAGCCGCGTGCCAAAGGATGAGTGCTTTGCAGAGTTCTATTACTCTTGGTATTTCCTGCTGAGTGCTTCCATGCTGGAGTTTTTCTCTCCTTTCATCTCGGTGGCTTTCTTCAACCTAAGCATTTACCTCAGCATACGCAGGAGGAGACTCCACAGCAGGGAGGCGCAGCTTCACCTTCAACTGAGCGAACCTGCCTCTACCCAAGGGGAAGGTATCCCCTTGTCCCACAACTGGGGGTTGGGGATGAAACTGGCTGTAAAAGGCTCTATACACTCCCAGACCTCCTCTCCCAGTTTGGGTAAACTAGATCCCTCAACCAACAGGGCAGCCCATCCCAGCCGTCTGTCCAGGGATAAGAAAATTGCTAAGTCCCTGGCCATAATAGTGTGTGTATTTGCCATCTGCTGGGCACCGTACACCCTACTGATGATCATCCGTGCCGCCTGCAGAGGGCGGTGCATCCAGCATCACTGGTACGAGGTCACCTTCTGGCTCCTGTGGCTCAACTCTGCTATTAACCCATTCCTGTACCCACTTTGCCACAGTAGCTTCCGCAGGGCCTTTAGCAAGATTCTCTGCCCAAAGCGGCATACTACTCCCCCATCATCTGTCCTTCGTGTTGGCCAGTGACAAGCAGATACTCATGGATGGATAGGGACAGACAATGTGCCAAAACTATGGATAAAAGTATTCAAAATCTTAAATTCCACAGTTTCAACAGATGAAGCTAAACTGTTCACCACATAGACCATAATTAATAGTTTTCAAATGTGCATTTCAGTGTTTGAATGTATAATGTTGGTACTGTACAGTATAATGTAATATATTGTCAGTCAGTACACTGTGAACATCTTAAATGTATACTAGACACCATGAAAATAATTGTAACCTCTGCTTATGAATCAGAATATGTCAACAAAAGTATTATGATAATTAATGGGCAAAGGTTTTCACACACTGTGAGAACACGTTTATCATTGCTGTGTCTGGTGAGAAGAAAAACAATAGAGAAAATAGCACCAGACAGACGCTGTAATGACTCAGGCATAACTTGTGTACTGTATGTATCTGTAGAAATAGGGGCAACATGTTTTCATTGACCAACCGTCACATACTGTACACTTGTTACCCATTTACATAGCTACAGTATGTGATACTATGGAACATAAATCACTGCAAAATTTTATATTAGGCTAAAAATTCATTGATTATCTTGTCTAGTTTTTTATGTGAAGCAGCTTGGCATCTTTGGCATTTATGTTCATAGAAGATAAGTATTGCCTTCACTGTGACATCTTTGCTTCAGCTGAAGTAAAGCAGATCAATATCACCCTCTGCTGTTAGAAAGTTTACTACTTTTACTATTTCAGAAGCACAGTGACTAAAACACAAAGTGCCATTAAGTATAAATGTGTATAAAATCAAATGTGTTATGAAAGTCTTACAACAGGCAATCAATGTCTCTCTTTTTTTGGCACATGGTTATACCATAGATTACCTTTGTAAAAAATTACACTTATTCACATGCTTTTTCACAATTTTCTGCTCATTCATCACCCTGTATTAACAAATAAATGACTGTCTGTACTGTAATGTTGAAAGACAATGCAAACAAAAGTAAACATTATTTTTTCTTTTTCTTGAACTATTACTACATTATTACCGATTATCAATCAGTTTGCCAGTAAAAGACTCCAGAGCACAGCAATCACCACTGGTGTTCTTAAAGTTTTTATATGTGGTTTTACATTCAGTGTTTGGATATATGTAGAGAGAGGAAGACAATGAGAGGTAACCTGTTTACAAACAATGCCAAAATACCATTTTTCAGCAGGTGTATGTATGCTTTTGAGCCACTAGATGTCACCATTAACCTTTCCAGCTTACAGCCTGTGCAGTGTTTGAGCATTAAACTCCGATTTATCATCGACTCAAGTCAGTCTTTGAGACTGGCCATGATTTCACTTACATGTTTTACTTCATGTATTTGAATTTTAATTTAAATGCAAGCTATGTTTTTTGCACCAGTACCCTGACTGATTTGAGTTGTAATAGAAGAATGTAACCTAATAATCACAGGTCCATAAAATTGGATGGTGGATGGTCTTCAGATTTATCCACAGTGAGTCCTTTCACTGTCAAGTGTCACTTGTAACGGCAAAATCTGGACATTTAGAGTTCTATGCTTTAATGTTATTATACTATTTTGTAACCATTTGTGTAACTGAATTATTAGAGTTGTTGCCTAAGTGTTGTCTTTCTGGCCCAGAAGAAAGGAATTGTGTAATAATGAAAAGATAAATACATTTTTGTGTGTACTTTAGGTGGATGAAATTTAGAATTTTTAAAAATAAACACATCTCTGTAACTGCCTGAGGGTTTTTATGCACAATATAAAATTAATTAATTAAATTTAAATCTGTGCTACATTGTAAATGGCAACATTGTGCCCTGTAGTTGCTGTCTACCTGATGGCTAATTGGGTCAGTGCCAAGTGCCGAGTGGCTTTGGTTTGATGTGCAGATGAAATGCTGACAGGGCAATAACATCTTTGTATTGTTCCCCAGTCTAGGTAGCTTTGATTTGATAGATTAAATGAGTTTTTTCCAGATGTAGACTTATTAGACCTGTAATTACGCCATCATGTTAGATAGTGGGGTTACATTTGCAGGTGCCTGGGTCCCACAGGGGACTTACATTGCTCAAATTGTTGCTGTTGCCCATGTGCACATCTGGGCCCCTGGTCAGGTGCTGGGAATAAGGGCACAGCTGCAGGGAACAGGCCTCTGCTCCCCCCTCACTCCCTCTCTGCCCGTGGCTTGGTGGGGGGACAGACGCACACTTCTGACCAGAGGGATGCAGGCACATTTCCCTTGGGATGACAGAACTGCATTTATCAGCAGAATGGAAAGCCTGGGTTTACTCCCTTGTATCTAAATGCGACAGAAAGAGCCGTATCACTGTGAAGAGCGCTTGCACTGTGTGCAGTTATATTAGGAAGAGTACTGCTATTGATTTTGTTGATAGATTGAAATGTCATGGCATGTGTGCCAAACCGATTGGCTACTGACTGAGGCTGTGTTGGGAATCATGCCAGCTTAAATTGGTCTAGGAGGGGTGCCACCATGAAAAATACAGACGAGAGGTGTTAATCTGGTGCAAATATAAGTGTGTGTATGTGTTTTTTCAGTCCTATTTACAGTGTATGTCATGGTGTTTATGGGGGGTTTGGATGTCTGTGACCCCAAGCAATGCATCTAAAAGCTGTGCCCCCAAATGGAGCGCACCTGTGCCCCTTAAGTTTATAGAGCCCCATTAGCAGAGACTCAGTCAGTGATCAGAGGGGGGAGAGGGCCTATATAACGTCCCCATGAGAATCTCTGAATAGTTAAGCTCTTAGAGGTTCCCCTTTAGCACTTTGTTAGAATGACTTAATGCAGAAATCTCTTGTTTTCAAATTGAAACACCTCTGGTCTACAAAATAGACAATAAATAGCCAAGTGGACTGGCATTTTGACATACCAGGACTCCGTACAACAAGGCAATGACCGATGTGTTGTGGCATTTTGGAGTAAAGCTGAAACATAAAAATGAACCGGCAAACAAGACCAAACCACTTTAGTCTGTAGATACAGGTCAAAACTCTGACCTCTTCTGAAGTTGTAGCATCACTTAGTGTACGTTTTCCCCCCGTGAAGGCTGTTCACTTTCTCAGCTAACTAAATGTAAACCACAGTTAATATTTCATGAGGGACATGCTCCAAAAGAAAAACAGACTATTTCTGCTTGATTTTTGTCTTTTCCGTTCTTCCGTTTTCCCTCTGCTTTTTCCTGCAGTGTACTTCCTGACTAGAGATTAAATAATTCCATTGGAATCCTCTTAGGATGGGTTCCCAGCACTTGGCAATTAAACAATTACATTTAATCAGCATGGGGCGACGCTTCAAGTCACCCTCATTTCAGACGTTGATTAAAAGCAATTCTGCAGTGGTTATTGCTGTCGACTTTCGAAACTGTGGTTCACTTAGGTTTACTGCATCTGTGGGGTCAGGTTGGATAGCAATATGGCAGGTTCAGTGGTGGTCGAGAGCTGTATCTGCCTCTGGTGGGTAAAACAGTAATGACAGAACTCATGGCAGACCTTATATTGTCCCTTAAGTCGGAGCTAGTTAGATTACTTAGAGACATTTTGACCCTACAGCAAAGAAGACTCAACGAACAATGGAAAAGAGAGGGGCATTAAGTTATGCATGTGGGAGTCCAGATCCTGTGTGAGTGTGTGTGTGTGTCTGTGTGTGTGTGTGCGTGCATGCTTTATACTTTATGTTACATACATACTTAATGTTACACGTGTGTATTTACCTGTATCTATGCACAGCCATTTCTTTTTGAATCTGCATTTATGTGCATTTAGCTTGAATGAAATCTACCTTGACATATACAGTTTCATCATGCCATGCAATAACATCTCCCCCTGTGATGGCAAACAAGCTGACACAGGGGGAGGGGGGTTTTTGTGTGAGCCGTATTTGACATTATGCTTGAGTGAAAGAGGGCTACGTGGCATAACGCTGGAGCGGACTATGGTCTTCCCTGTGCAACACAGATGAATTGTGATGGATACCCGGCCCCCTCTTGTGAAACCCAGGTGCCCCTGTTTCATAAGGCACCCCACTGGCTCTCCAACCCTCTTAATTAGCGGCTTCCGTCAGCTGGCACCCAGGCCTTCAAGCACCAGTCACTGGCCTCTGCTGCTGAAGGAATCCAGTTCACTCCAGATCTTCTGCTATCCTTACAGATGAATATGGGCAGGCTGAGTATGAGGCATCAAGGTTTTTGCAACTTGGAAAATCATCTCTGAATTTCTTGGTATCTAGATCAGATGCATGCTGGAAGAGAAAAAAAATACTGTTGAATGCTTTAGTCAGTATGTTTCTCAGTTTTAATAAAGATGGGCAACTGCAGAGAATTGGCCGTGAGTCTCAGACAGAGAGTCTCGGCTGCAGATACGCTGATGATTTTTATATGATGAAGTCAAATATAGATAAAAGGTTTCACCAGGACGGGAATGTAGCCTTTTTCCCGGTGCAGTATCATAGCAGCGCTGTAACAATAGTCTCTTCTAATGACATTCCCCTAGTAACTTCTTGCCTCTATGTATCTCAGGGGAAAAGCGCTACAAAAAGTGATAATTACATGAAATATACATAGAGAATAAAGGGAGTATGTTTACATAACCAGGCCCATAAATATCTGACTGAGAAGACATTGTTCTCCGACTCCTTTTAAGCTGATCTCCTAGGGATGCCATTTTAATGACATGATGGTTTAAAGAGATGCTGCTCCATCTCGTTCCATATTTAATTAACTTTTGCTTTTCTGACGCAGAGGAAAAACAGAATAAAGAAAGCTTGATAGAGACAAACACACGATAGCGGGGAGACAATAACAAATAGCTGGGAGAACAGAGAGGAAGGCAGGGGGAACATGAGCAGAGACCTTGTCATGCTTTTGTGAGCTGTTTACAATACAAGAGATGCGAAGGGAGAGAGGAGGGGTGGTGGAAGAGCGAGAGGCAGACAGACTGACATGAGTGAGAGTGGATAATAGTAAAGGATGAGAATCACAGAGAGAGAGAGAATGAATGGGAAGCTCTGAATTAAAAAAAAAGAGGGATAAAATTAAGAAAAAAGAAAAGAAGAAGAGATTGGAGAACGCAGGGGAATACTGGGAGAATGAGGCCCTTGTTCTCCCGAGGGGCTCCATTATGGAGCATTTTTTGTTCATCACCAATAAACAAACATGCAAAATAAATGTGAAACTGACAGTATGAAGAAATGCGTTCATCTTACATGACGCCCCACAATAAATAAGAAAAACTATTAAATGAACAAAAATAAAATCAAATTCTAATTTGGCCTCGGCCTCCTTCTCCACATTTATTTTCGGCAAAGCATGCCCACATACCAGTGTTTATCTGCCATGTGTTCATTAAATAAACACATGGCAGATGTCGATGAGCAAAAATTATTTCACATCAGTGTGTTCATATACAGACGTTTCTGCTCGTCATAAAACTAAAGATACCAAATGCACTAAATAGTGCAGAAATCTGTGTTGACATTTGTGCATATGTGGCCACGTACACACATATAGCGCTGAAACATTTGAACTGGTTTCAGCAGGCCCAATAAACTCAAATCATTTAACCAATGAATTCATGTTCTGGCACTGAGATACAGTACAAGGGACTCAGCCCAGAATTCAGTGTGCCCTCCTCTCTCTCAGGCAGTGTGTTTTCCATTTTTACTGTCAGCTGTATACAGTGTATTCTGCATTATTGATACTTTCTTTCTCTTTTCTCCCCTCTTTTTAGAATCTTTCCATGTCCTCATCTCATCACCACACTGGCTGTGGAGCTGGTATAGCTGCAGTGAATTTGACCCCACCTGGTCTATATTTTATTGCTTGGTGTTTAATACATTTTTGAAAATCCTCCCCCACCCCTCCAAAAAAAAAAAAAAAAAAGAAAGAAAGAAAGAAAAAAAAAAACAGTGTCTGGTGCCTTGTCTATTTCAAGTGTCTATCTTGGTGAGGCAGAGGGAGATGACTGGAGGGGGATACTCACCTTCAGCTCTCCTAGTTCAGCAGACAGGGGGGATCATTAGGAGAGAGGCTACAGAGGAGGGAAGAGTGTGAATGTGTTTGTTTGTCCATATGTGTGTTAGCCCACTGATACACTGGCGACATGTCCAGGGTGCTTCTTGCCCCGATGTGTTGCAAAGCTCAAGCCCACTGTGACCCTGAACAGGATAAGCGGTTTAGAAAATGGATGGAGGGATAAATCAATTCAGAATAAATGTTATATTTTAATACAACATTTATTTACATCTTGTAGTTTGTAATTGTGTGGTTCAAGGTGTAGGATGAGGGGATTATTTTCAGATTCACAAGACTTGAAAGTGATATTCACAGCTCCAGGCCCTGCTCTCTAATTATAACCTGAGAACTGTCTTTGGCATATGTACATTTGCAGAGGAAATGTCTTTAAAGTAACTCTGAGGAAGAAAATGTGTACTAGCTTTCACAACTGTCTTTTTACTGTTATTATTTCTACAATTACATTTAAAGACACAGAAACAGGGTGTACACAAAATTACACAGGAGATACACAAAAGACAATAGCAGAGGCCCTTGTGCTCAACCCATAAACACTCTGGCAGGGCTACATACTGAGGTTGAGGCGTCCATTTTGCTGACACAGTTCTGAAGTGAAAAGATGGCTCTCTGGATGTGGAGTGCCGGTGTGAGAGATTGGGTTACCCCAGACACTCCCAGTGGATCTCCCGGCCAAATGGATCTGGATCTCACGCTTGGGCGCACATATTGAATGCCATAAGAGGTCTCCGAGGTCTCCTTCAGTGGGAGGAATGCGCAGCCTAACAATGTGGAGTTTTCACCAAACTAAATTTTGCACCAAAGAAGAGCGATAGCAAAGACGCTGGAGCACAAGGGACACGCAATGAATGCATACTTATATTTGTGCTGGTTGTTCATACCGGATAAAAATTTCAGCTTCCTGGATAGTAGTATACAGCACAGGTTCAGTAGGCTCTCATAATTCTTTAATAAAGTCTTAACACAGGCTGGCACTTTTCCTCTAGAGGACTATGGGTATTAGGCTGTCATATAAAAAACAAAATGCCATTTCACACACATCCTGGACAAGAACAATGGTATTTGAGCTACTCCCAAACATCTGGCCCAACTGCCCAGTTTCACTAAACTGGCCAGGCTCTTAGCAGCATTGAGTACCACTTGCATTGAGGTTATGTTCATGCAACGACACCGTAGAGGATCAGCCAGGCTAAGTTATCTCTGAACAAGCCATCCATTCTGCTGCTTTCTGATGGAAGAATACTTGGGGGCTGCGTAATTATATTGCTTTAAATGAACCCCTGAGAACGCCCCTGCCAAAGCGCCCACAATGTCTCACACTTGGGCGAGTGTCAGAAACACAACACTTGTGTATGCACTCACGTGTGTAGCTGTGTGCGTGTGTGTCTGTACGTGTGTGTTTTACTGCTTAGGCTGGCGTTAAAAGGGAGGCCGCAGTGGTTCTGATACGCCTCACAAGTGAATTTAATTAAATCATAAATATGAGCTGGAGGCCGCCACCCAATTTAATGTAATGGATGATGTGGGCCAGTCCATCTCTGGCAAAGCAAAGTTCTGGACCCGTTCAAATGCCCTTGAAGCTTATTAAAAGTGCCTGGCACAGGGAAATGCTAGCAAAGTTGTTTAATGGATGCCCAGCTTGCATTCAGTATGACAGTTAATGTTGGGCCGTACCATCTCTGATTTGGACGAGGGGCTCTGTCTCCATTGTGGAAGTCTGTCATTCCTCATCTGATATTCATTATAGTAATGTAATAAAAGCTAACAAATGACAGACAACATGCGCATTTGATGTTACGCTTGAAATGGGAAAATTCAATAAGACAAGCTTCAGAAAGCCCGATTACACAGATGTATTATAAAATACTGTATGTGATCATTTTCTGTGACAAATGACCTTTAATATCATCATCCAGAGGGATGACATCCATATATGTTTTTTTAAAACAAAACAGTGTATATGCGCTGTACCAGTCAAATGTTTGGACACACCTCCCCATTTTCTTGAAGGAGAAAGTGTCTCCAAACATTTGACATGTGTCTATATATACATGTATATAATATTATGCCACACATTCATATTTATAATTGTGTATGCATACAGTATGCAGCATTTTCTATTTACAGCATAAAATGTAATAGAGTATCTGCTGTATATTTCAAAGGCAGCATTAGTTTACAGTCATTTGTTATTCACAGCATAACCTAGTTATAATGCTAAAAGATGCAGCGCTGAGCCTTTTCAAAACAAAACTGAAAGCTTCAACAAATGTTATGCTGCTTGTGTGTCACCATTGATGAATCATTTGCTGAGACAGACAGATGTTGTAGCATGGGTTGTGTCCCACTCGGCAAAGGCAGAAGAATCTTTTCGTTGGTCCCCCGGAGTGCTGGAGGCTCCCTAAATAGACCTAGCGCAAGGGTGTGTAGAATGGGACCGCACAGGGTGATGGGTAATGGAGTCATTAATAACACAGACCTCCCTTAAGATGCTCAGATGTTCGTTAGCGGGAGCCACAAGGGAGTGAGGAAAAATAGGATGCAATTTGATACAATGAAAAAGAAGCAGAGTAATCTTTTGATGATGATCATGTTTATGCTGTCATAGTTCTTGTCTGATGGGTTAATTGTGTTCACACACACACACATGCACGCACACACTTATTATCATACAGATACACAAAGCCTTTTAGATATATAATGAAGGGACATTGGAGTCATTTCCTCATACAGTTTTTAATATTTCCATCACATGTGCAACACAAAAAAACGAGGTCTGCCAAATACAGAACTCCATATTTGTACAATACATTTTAATAACATCGGAGATAACTGTCCTTTTGCTGCAGGAGATGGTGATTTCCTGTAAACTGTGTACGAACAATTCTCAATCAAAATGTCAAAACATTAAAGTTTCATACAAAAGTGCATCTCAGGTTCAATGAATGCAAAACATTTACATAACAGAATGGTTTTAAGTTTTGTATGATGCCACAGTGGCTTCCAGCTTGAGCAGAGAGAGAGAGCGAGAGCAATGGGACACTGCAAAGAAATAAGAGGAGTACTCGGGCACTCTCCAGGAGAGCCAGGGACAAAGTTTTGTAACTACGGTATATCCCCGAGACAGACTGGAATTGTGTTCAGTCTTCATGACCCCAAATCCAAATGGATTTACTCCCCCATTGCAAAAAAACAAAAAACAACAAATAAAAAAAACCCATAGCGATAACAAAACATAAAAAAAAAATTCCAGTAATCTCCAGGCTTCAATGAGCAGTAAACATTAACAACAGAAATGTACAGGTTGAGTCAGTGGGCTGGAGATTTCCCCATGCTCTGAGAGCCACATGGGAGCTTCACGCCTCTGTTCACGAGCCAACCGTAGGAACTAGCCTTTTCCAAATCTGTGTCACTGCGTTTGCATATATCAGCATCCTGTCCTGTTTTTCTGTTCTCTGTTTTCTCTTTTTTTTCCGTCTCTCATCTGAACTCCAGCGCTGGCAGTGCAGATTAGTCGCACCGCCGTCCTCGGCTGGTCCTCTGGTAGCCATGTTACGACAGAAATACAGACTAGATCTCAGCCTATGCTGGTGAATCAAAATTTCTACCCCATAATGATTGACCACGTCAGGATACAGAGTGACATACTGCGCAGTAGGAGTGGCGCTGACGAAGAGTCCTCCTGACAACATTTGCCGGTTCCTACAGCTTCCTACGCTTTCAGTGGCACCCTGTTTTTCCTTTACACAACTGGTTGAGTCCCATCTAGTCTGATTGACAATGTCATTGATCTTTTTTTTTCTTCTCTTTTTTTGGACAAACATTTTGAACTGTACATTGGCAAATACTGTATAAGATTGCAATATAGCTGTAGTTAAGCAACACATGAAGAATTCTATGTACAAACAAGTTGGCTTTTTCTTTATTTTTGAAATAATGGTTAGTAAAGAACGGAGAGGGTTCTTTTATGCCCCCCCTCCCCCACTTTTTATTTTCTTTGCTTTGCTTTTCTTTTTTCTTGCTGTGGCATGGTTCCTTGTGGTGTAACTGAATCAAAAGTTCAGTGCAAGACAGTCAGTGGGAAACTGCACTGACGGTAATTGGCGGTCAGACATTATTCTCTGCGTCATGTGATCCTTGTTCTCGGCCACGGCGCTGCGCTTTGCCATGTTAGCTGCTGTGCTGAGTCAACGTGTGGTTCTGCAAGGACACAGAAAGAAACATTATGATCACATACAGCAGACAGATCTTTCATTTCCTTCCTTTTTATAAAACAGACAATGAAACATTATTCATCTTCCATACACAAGGACACTAATGTTCTTGCACCTTGTAATTTATTTTCAAATGTTATGATTGACAGGTGCCGTCTTTCGATTATCTTGGCATTTGAACATCATCATTATTAGGCTTTCATTAGCCAAATCCAATTAACTTGCACAGGAGTCATATCTGTATGTTGGCTGTGGGATTAAGCATAGTTAAGTCCTGGTCTAACACAAAAGTATGAGACCACTGACAGATAACATCCCATTCCTTAGAAATCCTTCCTCCCAATCAAAGGCTGTGTCCATGGAAACAAATCCATAACAAGGCACTGACACACCTGATGGAATATTGTCCTTAGAGTCTTGTTTATCCAGCGCCTTCATGTATTGAATGTGCTACAAATGTGCAGTGCAGGAAAAAAAAAAAAAGTTAACAAATACTTTAGGTGCAGGTGAGGCCGTTGATGATATGATCCCCCACACTTCTGTAGGTAGACACTATTCATTATGTCAGAATAACAAGCTGACAATATCACTCTGTTTTGCTGTATCTCCCAAATTTATGCAAGCACACACACAGACCATTGAGAGTGGTTGTAGTGGGGCAGCTGTGCCAGGTTCTTTAAAGGGAGTGTGGACCAGGGGGTGTGTAACTGGTGTCCCTGGTGGGCTGAATCCAGGTCATCTTTTGAAGTGACTGCTAATCCCTTTAATACAAACTACATGCCCCACTTGCTGCGCTCTGTTTAAAACACGGCCTTGGACTCTCTAAACTGGCATGGACTAGACACACCTGTCACAGAGTCATCAGCACGCATGCATGAACAAATACACACACGCCTCAGTGCACACATACATTTTGTCCTGCACATAGGCACATAATTAAGTGCACAGGTATGTAAAATGATGTTGTTGCTGCTTCACTAGTTTTTCAAATGTAACAGGGAGAAAAAGACAATCTAAAATGATTACTGCAACCTCAGTGAGAAGGTTTACCAAAGCAGTCACCTTCAGTCCTGTTGGTGCAGAATCCCTTGGGCAGTGCTAGGAGACGACTATTAGCCCCCCTCGCATTCATTCCTCCCCTCTTTACCCTTTCAGCTGCCTCCATATAAAGCATTTAAACACCTCGACAGCTTTCCTTTCAGCTAGGGCGATTACTTCCCGACAGGTGGGGTAATAAGCTGTTTGACGGGGAGCAGGAGTGTGACCCCTGTAAGGGTTAGCGTGGCTCGCCTGGGCCCTGCTCTCCCTTTTTTAAAGAGGCGGCCCCGGACAGCTCCTCTGCTTCCCTCTCTCCTCTCTTGCTGAAATAAAGCTCCTTTAAGTGAGTCTGGGAGGAGACTCCCCACGGGACGCTCTTTCTCTCTCCCCACCTCACCTCCTCCCCCTCCTCACACTCCACCAATCCCCTACCCCCCGGTGAAGACATCCTTGGCGTTGCTGAGGAGGGACAGGAGCACGGCAACCTTATTAATGAATGCGGCCCATTACCCGTCAGCCTGGCTCCTCGGCGACTCCCAGAAGCCCCTGCAGTACGTGACTTCAAATGGCAGGATATTGACACGGGGAGAGCAAAGTGGCTAGGACTGAGTGTGTGTGCCTGTGACTGTGTGTGTGTGTGTGTGTGTGTGTGTACGCGGAAGAGTGAGAAACAGAGAGAGAAAATTTGTGCTCAACTGAGTGTGCATGCCTTTGTGTGAGTGTGCCAGTGTGTCTAGGTGTGTGTGTGTGTGTCTGTGGACCCCAAAGGAACGTAGCTCCTTGGATATAATGTAGGGCTCGTAACAGCTATTAGAGGGGAAAATAACCCCTCTGGGGAATGGCTCCCCCCTCTGCATGTCCCAGCTCTGTCTGACACACACTGCATTCTACCTTTTCCTTAAACATGCCAGGAGTTTTCTCACTGAGGGCTTTCTCAAGGACGGTATTAAACGACTTCAGTGGCTGTGGCAGCCATGCAGACTAAAGGGAAATAGAGGAAAAGAGGGGGAAAAAATGTTAAAAGAAAATGAAACTGATACCTTTATCTCTGTGGATACTGAACTCTGCAGAGTAGCTATAAACTGTTTTGTGTATGAGTATGGATGGTGGAAGGGAGGGAGGGGGGAGGAGGAGTGTGGAAATTCTCTTTCGAATCGTCATCCTTGTCAAGTTCTTCAAGTAACCCCCCGCACCAGCGCTGGAGAAGTTAAATACCTACCAACTGCAAATGTCAAATTCAATCTGAAACACACAACTTGCAGCTTATGCAAGAAAATGACCAAAATGTCCAGCGCCCTAGCAAGGAGGATGTCACTAATGGTGTCACACCAGAATCACTGCAATTTAGGATTAGATTCCCTCCATTAAGCCTTTTAGCTCTCATCTCAACTCCCTCTTTCAACGCCATCCTATTCCCCCTGAAACTCTGCCATTCCCCTTATCATCCATTTCCTTCCCTTCTATCCAACCCTTAATCTCTTCCTCGATCCTTTCAACCACCTGCTGGCCACACAGGCCTGCTGCAGGGCCAAGTTACCAGCAGTGTTCAGGTAAACCATAGCAGTCAATTCTCCACTAAATTAAATTTTGCTCTGATCAATAATGCACACCCGCTTCTCCCTTATGAAGACTGGCTGCACTGGCTCAGAGCGAGCCTCTTCCTCCTCTCCTATTCTCTCACCGACTCTGTGCCACCGTTAAACCACCGCTTTCATCTGATTACATCACCCTACTGCAACCCCCTCAGGGGTAGTGGAAGAGGAGGGAGAACACCCGGCAGGGGTCTTGTGTACCCATGCAAACAGGTGCAACACGTCTTAGGAATTTAATGCCGCTGCAGAGAGGGAAAGGGTGAGAAAAAATGAGGAACGATTGGGTAAGAGCAGAGAGCGGGAAAGTGCAAGGAGGCTGGGGAGTTGATTTATTAACTAATCATTCTTTATGTCGTTCCCCATTGCTCTGGTCTCCATCGATAGCACCCGGTCTCCAGTGAGGCAACAGAGGTGCATCTCTTACATCAGCTCTGCAGAGGAAGGCCAGTGGACTCGCAGACACATTCTCTCTTTCATCTGATCTCGCTGTATTAAAGATAATCTTCACATTGTCCAACATCACAGAGAGAGGATGTAAAGCTTAATCGCAACGCTAACAATGTTTGATTAGCATAAAGTTAATACCTGCAGAGCACATGTTAAGTGCATTGTGTCTGCACCACTACCTGGTGTTATCCAGCATGTAACATTAAACCCAGGCTTTATCGAGTTGTTAGAGAGCTGAGTGAGCAATAATGACTTTTTAAGCCATGGCCTTTTCAAGGCTTCACAAAGCAGTGTGCACTTTACACAAGAGTGGAAATGACCAGTAAACTGACCAGAGTCTGACGCATTTCGTATCCCTCAAGTTCTAAGTGTTGTATTGTCAAATGTTAATTGAAAAAATGGATTCATGTTTAGAAAGGTGTCAACTAATACAGTTAAAAATGCTGTAATTACATTGTATTAATGATAAGGGTCTTTGTATGTTAGAACTGCTAAATCTGAGTTTAATCTAATAAATTCGAAAAATAAATAAAGTTGATCTATAATTCATCTTTTAACTGGTGCTCATAGTTATAAACTCATTTACAGTAATTGATCAAATTTTGTTCACCTGGTAATTAATGCTTTACATCGTTTAAAAGTGTTGTTCTTTTGAGGCAGGAAGAACTGCCACTTTAGAAAAGGTATTTCATTGTTAAGATGTTAAGATGCATCATTTTGTGACTTCAAAACATATACACAACTTCAAGTAAAACATTTTTCTTAAATTAAAACGTGTTTATTTTTATTGAACTCATTAATTAGCTAATGCTAGTAAAGACATTTTTTTTTATCATAAATGGTTACTCTCTCACAGTAAAGATTACTCATTAAAGAAACTATTTAATTAAAAAGATTTAAGCAAATTCATTTGAACTCCTACAGCTTAAGTGTCTTGTTTAGTTGATCTATAATCAAAAATTTGAAGGAACAGTCAAAACTGTAAACATCCCCCTCTAAGCTCTGATTAGAAGTGTTATCAGTCTGCGCCAACTTTCTCTCTTACCCCACATGTCTTACAATATTCTGCATAGCTGCATCTAGAGCACAGGGAGTGTGCACAAAACCACTGAGACCTGTGCATTCCCGTAGTCATCACTCAGGAATTTAATTAACGCATAGGAGAACGTCACCAAATGATTCTAAAACAAAGAACCTGTGGTCCCTCTTCTACACACTAAACTGCAGGGGGACTTTAAGCAATGAAAACACTTGGAAATTTAAGCTCATTTATGTTAGCGTAATGTTTGAAGCCCCTGTGATGAACAATGGACTTCAATCAGTGACGACCGCACTGCGTCTTGGTTTATTTGTGAAAATTCTGCCACTGTGTAAAGTGTTTTCTTAGCATTCAAGACTGCTCCGGAGAAAGACAAGAGTGCTGCATTCTTCCTTGATCTTTAATGGTGTGTTGAACTCGGTCCAGTATTGACTCAGTCCTCCCTTTGTGCATTCCCTACTGTTGACCAGTCCACTGAGGGAGTAATCCTTCCCTGCTTTGACCTCAGGCCAAGCTTACTGCTGGCTAGTTTAGCCAATGAAGAACACAATCAAATAAATAAATAAAACAGCAGTTGGCATTCTCCACAGTCATCACTTATCAGGCCATAGGGAGGGCTGACCCCAAACACTGTTGTGCCACAACCGGCCTGGTCTCCTTGGTAACAGACTGTCTTGTTTGAAGTGAGGTGGCCGGGGAGTCATAGTCATACTGTAACAGCACCAGGCTCGGGTGGAGTTGACAACAACAATGGATTTCAATGTCTTCCATGTGTGTCATCTTGTGTCTGGTCGTATTTGCACCGAATGCTTGTAAAAAAAAAAATATAATAAATCCATAACGCTTGAAATGCTTTGATTAGATGTCTAACTACCCAAACCAAATACTTTTGAGGTGTAACTGGAGATGACGGACCACCCTTTTTGTGGGCTGGTGCTTTGTAGCTCCAAATGATACTCATTACCCTGTCTAAGTAGACAAGTGAATGGTACTAGAAACACACTATGCAGTGATCCCGCTGTTTGACTGAGGTAGCAAAACAACTGCACAACTGCTGTGTTATTATGGGGCCTCATTAAGTGAGGAGAGAGTGGGAGACGGGGAGAGGGAAAGCAATAGAGAGAAGGCCAGTGAGAGGGAGAGAAAAGAGAGGAAGAAAAAAAAAACAACAACACAAGAGAGCGATACCAACTGTATTCTGAGGTGATAGCAACACACAGATGCCTTTCCAGCCAAAATGAAGACTATGACTAAAGAACCCAATTAAGGGCTTTCTTAGGGGAGCCATCTTGGGAGGGGGATGGGTCTTCCTGGGACATGAGCCCTGGGCTACATCCTCTAATTAGACAGAGCGAGGTGGGAGGATCTCTGCCTGTCACTGGGAGGGAGATGGGGTCCATGGGGTTCCACATGTCAGTCCCAGAAACAAAACACAATTACTCTCACATTTAACCACTTCAGTCAGGGACAGACTTTGACTAGGGATGCTACAGAGCGCATCCCCCCCCCACCCCCTCCCCTCATTCTTTGCTAGATATGCCACTTCATAAATGCGGAGATTTTTGAGGACTAAATTTTTCTCTCGCATTTCCACGCTTCACTGAGAAGGCAAGAGTTGATCTGCACTCTCATGTTTTCCCACTGAATGTAAGAGCGAATCATAAAAATTAGCTTCTAATTGACCGACAATTGGTGTCATTTAGCATCCTTTTCCAAAACTGAAGAGTTAAATTACTCTGGTGTTGCAATGTGCGAATATGAAATTCGAGAGGGAATAATTGTTCTAATGCTGTTTATTTTGGCCTTCGCTGCATTTTGTTAACATCAACAGCATAATAGACACTTGAAAATCAAATCGCTACAGACAGTAAATTAAACCTGTGGTGAATTTCCTGAGACGAGCTTAAAATGGTATTTATCAAAGTTGTTGAAGAAGTCAACTAAGAAAGTAAAGAAGACATGTTTGAGGGAGAGATCCGGTGATGGATTCTAGCACAGTACACCAAGCGTCTCCTCTTTGTTTGGATTTAACTTTCCCCAGTGGTGCAACAGAGGAAAAAGAAAAAAAAGCACAGCTCAAAGGCTTCTGGGAGTTTTTGTCATGTCTCCCTCCAGACAATGTGTTTGCATGCACATATCAGACCCTGGGAGAGACAGAGACAAAGACAAATACATACAGCACGCACACAGATGTATACACACAAACACGTATTCACGCGCACACACTGAGAGAGAGAATATCCTCCCAGGATCATTAGGTCTGTCATGCTGTCTAATTCTGATCCACCTACAAAACTAGAACACCACAATTGTGATACATCACTAGTCATCTAAGGGTGTTAACGTCCCCATTTACAGTGCAGAGCAGTGTGTGTACAGTGTTGTACATAATTATAAATAAGCTTAAATATTAATGATGGCGCCTCACAAGCAGCCATTTGTTTTTCTAATTCATTGTTCTTGTATTTTGTAGTGCAACTTTTTGAAATGGTGACAGAATTCTGAGCACCTGGGGTGAAGAAGAAGAAAACAAGTTGTCATATAAAAGGAGAAAAAAAAAATATATACAATTTTCAAAAGCGTGAAGAGCTGTCATACTTGGCAGATCAAGATATTCAGAGAAAATGTGGTGTTTGAGAGTTGCTTAGGGACAAACACATGAAGCTTTGCTTTTGTGCGACACTTTTGGGACGTGGGGCAGTAAGGGCGTTTTTGGGGGCATATTTTAAAATTCATTACAAAAAAATAAATAAATAAAACTTCCAGGGAATTAGGTGTCTTTGCGTCATACTGGTCTAAGTTATGACATGCCATTTTTTAGAAAGGAAAAAGAACCTGAAATATTGTTTTTAAGATCATTCACAGAATCAACTTTAGAAATTTCATGCATTCTAACATGATTATTAATGCAAAAACCCATTTCTTTAACTTGTTTCCTCTGCTGCTTTCTCCGACTGTCCATCTCTCATTTTCTCTCCCTATTTCCTTGCTTAGACGGACGTTATGACATGCATAGCTGTTTACACTGACCTGGTGACCATGAAGCCTATAAATATGCTTAATTAAAACAGTGGAATTGGTCACAGCTTGGCAATAATGGCTATCACACGGGGAGAGGAGAATCTCATTTGTGTGGGGAAGTAGAACATGATGCAGATGTGCTCTTGTCACTTTCAGCACTCATTAAGGCCAGGGAGCTTCGGATTGTCTTTGAAGGAATCCTTTTAAAAGACACTCCAATTAAGGTACGTGTCCTGCGGGCGTCTGAGGAGAGGGAGAAGTCATGCAGTACCCCAGTCCTTCCACTCCTCCGTCAATCGCGGCGCGACTTAACACATGACTTACAATCTCGTGTCACTTCCAAGGAATGATAATGAAATTGGAGGATGGAGGGAATAAAAGACAGCCCAGCTTAAGAGGGACAAGGGAATCTTAGGCAGAAAATGTCATCTTCACTGTTGTGTAACTTCAATCTCATTGTCTTGTCTTTGGAGGAATTGGGATCATTGGGAGAGAAGCCTCCAATTGCAGTCCTCCAGTACACGGCACTGCTAGAGGAGCTGAACTAGTGTGTTTCTTCACAAATGAACTGCACTCAGAGAAATGTCAGATTTAAGCTGTGGCTAATACTGCGCATCCATCAGTTAATGAATCTGGCTAATTAATCCAGCCTAGCAGCATTGTCAGTGGCTCAGTTCCTTCCGCAATGTGAAAAGCTACTGTATCTGAAGCCAACGCAAAGGGAAAAGGAAGTTTATTATCAAGTTTCACATTGCAATGTGGTCTTTGCTAGAAGAACCCAGGGACATTTTTTCTCATATGGGGACAGGCAGGAGAGAGAGAGAGAGAGAAGCTGCTTTTAAAATGAGAGGCCAGTGGATCTTATTTGGGTGAGAGGATATAGTGAAGCTATGTCTCCTAGTTGCTCAAGGGGTGGGCAGTAGTTGAGGGTCAGAGAGAGCGCTGCACAGCCAGCTCCCCATCAGCACCTCATGAAATATCTAGACATTGCTCCATATTTTAATGGGGTGAGGGAGAGGGATGCGCAGGGTGGAGGCTGTGTGTGTGTGTGTGTGTGATGGTGGAGGGGAGTCCTCTGGAGAGTTTTTGAGGGGAATGGTGGTCTACGCATCTCAGTGCTTATTTTTTGTCTGTGAAAGAGGAAAGAGAGAAATGGAGGGAGAGCAAGAGAGATTATTCTCTTCTGGAATCTGGATTCTGGGGCACACAGGCCCAGGAGTCAGTCAATCTGGCCGGTCTGAGGGGGGCGGCTGGGCGGGGGGTCCTAGGAGGGCTGATTAGACGGATGCTCTCCCATCATCCATCTCGACAGGCTGGCGAAAATTGGCTAGCCCCTCGCAGGGTAGAGTTCACGGGGGGAGGCGGTGGGGGAGGATGTGGAGTGGTGCACTGGATACCTGTCACAGCCTTTGGTCTGTTTCAGGATCTCAGCAGCAAATTAATAAAATATCGTTCCTGCTTCCCTTTACCTGCCGTGGCAGCTCTCCCTCTCGCCGCTCCTTCTCCCAGCTTGCACTGGCCCTTTGACCCTTCCGACTACTGTGAGAGATGAGGAGCCCAGGCAGCCGGCGAGTGGGCCAGAGTGTCAGGGAGAAATAGGGAGAAAGTCCAAACTCAAGAGCTGGCAAAGAGAGAGAGCTTCCACTTCTCTCACTGCTGGAAGACAGCTCCACTTCAGAGAGACTGACAAACGACTGCCCCGTGTCAGTGAGACATTTTGAAGTGTGATGCATGGGAAATGGCAACCGCAAACAAACAACAACCAAAAGCAAGACTCCAGCCTGTGCTGTTTGTTGAAGGCTTAAGCTATAGACAGTGAAAAGGCAAATGCAACATCCAACATTACTAAGTTCAGGAGTTGCATCGCAAGATAAAAATGTATGAAAAACAAACAAACGTAACTTTGAAAGCTCGGAGTTGGTCACAGTATAAATAAACTGTGGATTTATCTGTGTGAATGTGATAAGAAACAGTATGTGTGTGTGTATCTATATGTAATATGTATATATGTCGAAGTGAGTGTGAGCATGCGCTCACTTGGGACTGACTTTAGAGTATGGCACAGGTTGAGCATAATGATCGTCTTATCCCCCAAGCTCGTTCCTGCTCTCCTTTCATAACCCCTTGTTTCACAACAAAGTGCCATAGATCTTTCATGTTCTGCTCTTGTCTCTTCACACACAGAGTGTAAAACAATATAATCATGCATGAAACAACAGCTCCGGGAGGCGGAGATCGCTTCATTCCAAAAAATGTCAAACAAAAAAAGTAGGAAAACATCCCCTGGTTATTTGAGATTGTTTACAGGTACCTGCAACCCTGGCAATATAGAGAACACTCGTACCAATGAGAGATGAAAATGTGATAAATAGGAGGCCTTGGCATGAATGAAAAGACTCCACATTGGCAGTTTGGAGAAGCATGAGGCTTGTTAAATAACCTTCTCCATTGTGGAGTTGCATGATCAGGACTTGTTTTATTCATGGTTGCAGTGCTCAAATGACCAGTAGATAATGATCACATTCACCTTCCTCCTGGCAGACACACACCTCTGTGTTTACAACCTGAATCTCAATATAAAAATCGTTGCCGATCAATGGGCAGCCAAGCTCTGTATACTTCCTCTGGCTACCTGCTAATACCTAGTGCTGCTAATCCAAGTTTCAGATAGATGTATTTGGAGGATATGGTCAGGAGCTATCAGTTTCTCTCTGCGCTTTAAGGCAAATTAAGAATAATTCCAGTGATTGGATTGAACAAGGTGGTTATAGACTACTCATATTTTAATGATTCAGTTTCAAAAGGTAATAGAAAAAGATCTGGATATTAGAAGTGTGCCATGTGTATGGTAGAGAATCCCCCAAACAAAACAGAGCTGCTTGAAAACACCACCACTGTGAAATAATATAATAAGGTCTGTTTCATTTTTTCAGGTTCTCCAAGGACCAAAGAAAAAGATTGCTAGAAAATGGATTATCTCTCTAACATTGCGAGTTCATAAGTCCAACTACTAACTTTGTTGAAGGGCAGATACAGTCTCCCAGAGGACAAAGCTCATATTTAGCCATGAGGCCTCCTCTGTGATTAGGAGAGGAGATGCAGGCATATTGACTCAACTGTGTTTTTGCCTCTGCACTGTATGTAATTACCTCTTCAAAAACGAGCATTCCACTAATCCTCTAATTCCAGATATTTTAGTGCTCTGCTGGTCTAATAAGCAAATCAAATCATATCTTCACATCACAAATGAGTTTTGGAAACGGACTGAAATAATTCCTTCTGAGTCTCTCATCCCAGCCGGGAAGGAGGGGATAGCTGGAGTGCGGTGAGTGGTGTTTAGTGTTTGTTAAGCTGTCATGTGTGATTAGCGGCTGCAGTTTTATGCTGGTGGCCATTTGGCTCCCCCAGCCTGAGGCTCACCTGTAACTCTGTCTGGAAGAAGAACTTTTGCGGGCACTGCGAGCAGTCATAGATCTTATCCTCCTGGCCGTGGGCAGAGAAGATGTGCTGCTGAAGCTTATTGGCCTGGACAAACACTGCTCACATAGGGGAAGGAGACACAAGGACAGAGGAGAAAAAATATGTAATTGTTAGTGCATACTTTAAATACTTTCCGTGTGCAGTGCATGCTGTATTTTAAAAAATTGTCACTGCAAGATGCCTCTACTCTCCGCTTCTTATTGTCGACTGTTGTAAATTAGAGTAGGGCCTTGTTGCCTGCATTAACGGAACAAAGGCAACATCTTAATTGCATCTGCTTGAATAAAAACTGAAGACAGATTATGTCAAATGGCAAGGAAAATTACTTAATTACAAACAAATGAATTCACTATCAACAATATAAAAAACATTGTTATGAGATATATAATTGAAAAAAAAAAAACAGAGAACAATTTAGATGTTAACAGCGAAACTAGAGTGGTCATATTCATGGCACTAGAGCTAGCGAATGCATAATGTTTTGGGAATAATGATGCTCTTTATTTAGCACTACTGTGGGGACAACAAGCCGGAAAATAAACAACCACAAAAAATTGGCATGGCTTCAAGTGCAAAACATGGCCTCCATTAGTCTACATCGCTAATTATATTGACAATATAAATATTCATGGTGTTGCACTACTTATTCATGCAGACTCGGACTACATTCACCATCATATAAACACACAACTCGCTGGCACTTAAAACATATACTATATATTTGTGCTTTAATTAAGCGATAGTCCACGCTGGAAAGCTAAGGGGGGATGCAATTGTGTGCGTCTTGAGTGCATGTGTCTTGTGTGCGTGGGTGTGTGTGTGAGTGTGTGTGTGTGTCTTTGCATTCTCCAAGGAGCACTTCAAACATGCCGTTTGTTATCCCAGACCCTTGTGCTTTAAGGACGGCTGTCTAATCTCAAAGGTCTGGATGCTCTGGAAAAGTTAGCATGTGGGGGCTTCATTTGAATTTCTTACAGCTCAAAATAACTTTTCTTCTAATGCATGCACCGTGGGGCCACAAGGAGAGGAAAAGAAAAAGCACAGCCACAAAAGGTGAGGTGTCTGTCGGAGACGGCTTCGGGGTCGCTACAGCCCCGTGGCGGGGCTCTGCAACATTAACGTGTCCCAATTTGAGCTCACCTGGGAGAGCGGTTATTAATTATTGAGCTGCGTACACTTGAGACGCACTCGGCTTCATTGAATGTCACACTTCTGACCTGGGAAATAAAAGTTTAGATCGAGACCAGAGCAGACACACTGCAGTGATGCTTTCAGACTGCTAATGCCTGGGTGACAGCTGTCTCAGGAATATGGCAGCATGTTAACCAGAAATGAACGAACCTCCTCTAATGAACAAACAACAACTCCATGGTCCATTTCTGAAACTAATGACCACAGCAATATGAAGATAAACATAATTGCAGATAGATGGCTGGTTTTACTGTCGGTTACAAAACATTTCCGCTCAAGGTTAAGGCCTCGGCCATCATGCATATTTGTGCCTCGGTTATGCTCTGAAAATGATGACAATTTTCTTTGTGGGGAATACATGCTCTGACAGAAAAAAATGCACTGATAAACAATAGCTTTTTTCTTTCGCTGTGTTTTGTCTGCATATACTGTACAGAAACAGGTCACAGCAGCTGCAGGAAGCCTTCATTATGTCTTTGGCTAGAGGAGGAAAAAGTCAATACAGCAAAAATAAAAATGGATTTGAGACTTGGGGGGCCTTCAAATACTGTACAATAGGGCTAAACACAGCTGAGATGTCAAGTTAGCTGTTTCTCCCTGTTTACATCTGATCCAGTTCCTGCACGAGACACATTTAATCAGCTACTGTATGCATGTATCAATTTACAGCCCAGCATTGATTCATATGTAAGTCGACGATGGCGACTGATTTAAAGTGCCAGAGTCCAAAATGCACTAGAAAATAAAGTAGGAGCAGTAAATACTGAATTGGTTTATGACACAGTTAAGACACTTAAGATAAAGGTATAAATTGTAGCTCAACAACTTTTTAGATAATTTGTATAGTTCCGTTTTGGCTTTGGTCACATTTATTATTACTAAAGCTGACTGCAAAATTCACATTTTTCTTATGTAAACTGTCCTGACATTTTAATTAGTAGTGAGAATAACAATTCAGACACATGCTTTGTCTTCATCATCACTCCTTAAAATTAGCATGCAACATATAATAAAGGGATAAGCTGAATTGGGCAATGAGGGAACACTGTATTGGTATTTGGCAACATGTGACACACGTGAAATATGCCATTGCAATGCCCATTTAGAAGAGGAACAGAGGCATGTCTTCCTACTGTAGAGGGTTAAAATGAGGACATAGAGAAACGGGGAAGAAATAATCCAAAACCACATCCAAACAGGATCAGTGGCTGGCCATTGTGTCTCTCCCTGCTGAGAATGAGAGAGAATAAGGGAGAGAGGGAGGGAGGGAGAGAGGGAGAGAAAGAGAGAGGGAGAGAGAGAGAGAGAGAGAGAGAGAGAGAAAGAGAGAAAGAGAGAAAGAGAGAGAGAGAGGGAGAGAGGGAGAGAGAGAACTTTGTGGAGTTTGTTGGCTGTGGAGCCAGAGCAGAGCGGCGCTGAACAGAGCGCTGAGCCGGGTTGGGCGTCAGGGGTGTCAGGGCTGAGGGGGCTGAGGGGGCTGAGGGGCCAAGGTCTCCTCGCTGTGGGGGATATTAAGCCCTCTGATTAGATCTCAGGGGCCGCCCATGGCAGACGTCTCCTTTACTACAGGCCCCAGCTCATCTTTATTTTGGCAGGGTGGTGCTCTCTGCAGGCTGCACTGCACCAATACTAAGCTGTTTGTGCAGGGAGGAGAAAAAAAAGTTTATCCTTTTTCCACCCTTTCTCCTTTTCATTTATTTATTCGTCTAGCCTACATGTGTTCATTTCTGCCTAATCCAAGAGTTCACAATGCAGAGGCTGATCCAAGTGTTCTGAGGCAACACAAACAAGTCAGCTGGGGAAGTTGATTTAGAGCTATAAGCTGATAACTACTAATTTTTGGGTTAAAGCTAAGCCTATGTAGGCTTTTGGATGCAAAATGTCACATGCGAACATAACGCACCAGCAAATTTTGGGCTGAAACTAAACAAAAAACTAATTAAACTACTGTATTTGTCAGACTCTTGCGGATTTGAAAGCAGAGCATCCTGTAGTTTTTCAAGTTTGTACTTCATGCTGTGACATAAGTAAAAGACAAGCATATAAACACATGCACACACACACACACACACACAAACACACATACACACACGTACGACTTTCATCAGGCACACTTTCTTCTGTTTTGTTTGTCTTAAGCACATATTCCCAATCACAATTTCCACACCAGCCCTCACTACTGCTCCTAAGGGTGCAGGCAGACACTTCTAGCTGCAGGCTCCCCCACTTCTGAAACCTGTCAAATCTGTCCTGGGAGAGTCAGCCTCTCTCTCATCATCCAGGGGCTTATGGACCTCTCTCCATTTACCCTCCCTCCCTTACACAGTTCTCTTTCCTCCTCCTCTTCCCCTCTTTCATCTCACATCCAAACTTGCCAGTTGCAACCTTCTCAGCTTCCTCCAAGTTTTGTCTCCTTTTCTCCTCTATTTTGTCTCCCCTCATCTACTGTCTATGACTTACTTTTCCCCCATACTTTTCCTCCGGTCTGTTTTGCGGTATGATTTGTCCTCTCTCTGTTTCCCTTCAGTGTGGATTGGGGATAATCAGGTATGTCAAAGAATGACAATCACTTTTTACCTCCCAGTGAGTTTTGGGTCACATGGGGTAGATCAAACTAAAACATGGGCATCAAGTGGGGGGTGATCTTTTGAACAAAGAGTAACCTTGTTAATCAAGAGACCCAGCCTCTGTCACTGCCGCCACCTAGTTTGATCAAAGTTTTGCTTCTATGTTCCGAGTCATTATGGCTGTAATAGGGATCCCTTAACATATGTAAATAATTTTTTTTGGAATAGTGTATGCAATTATTCAACAGTATCTCATCCATATTGATGTTAGCTAAAAAGGACCAAACAAAACAATAAATATCTCATAGTGAATTGTAAAAATTAGACTTTTATGTCCAGGAAGGGAAAGTAACTAATTAGATTTACGTAAAAACTTAAGTACAGTTTTGGACATTACTTGACTGTTATCATTTTATGCTACTTTATACTTCTACTACTCTTCATCTCAGAGTGAAATATTGCGATTTCTACTTAACCACATTTAGCAGACAGCTATAGTTATTAGTTTACATAGAAATCATATGGTCGTTAATTAACTTACTACCCAACAGTTTAATTTTGCTCCACATTGAACCTACAACATGAAAATGCTGCTTACATGCTGTTAATGCATAATAATCCAGCAATATTACATGTGGAGCCTTTCTGCATAATGAGCTCTTGTATTTGTGATATTTTGCTGACAGGACCGCATGTGGTTATGTTTTGGGCAACAAAAGCAATTTGGTTAAGGTTAAGAAAAAGATTGTGGTTTTTGTTAAATGCTAATAAAGTAAATATGTTGTGTCACTGTTGCCTTTTTCAACATTAAACCAAGACCACAATTGCAACCATTTAAGCAAGCACTGAAAATGCCTCAACAAAACCACAAAAAAGTTGAATAATGCTTTAGTTGCTACAAACAGATATTGTAGGAACACAAATGAAAAACATTGTCTGTGAACATTTAGCAGATATGTTTAGAATCAACATTGTGCGACTTGCCCGATATTGTAATTAAAAGCGTTTCCTCATTATCTTTAAAACGGATCAAAAACAGAATCTGGGCGGCGTTCGCTGTTTCAGATTAGTAGTATATCAACGTAATTTCTATGAAGCAGGGTTGTGTAGATTTTGAATGAAGGACATACTATGGAGAGTTTTAACTTTGCTGTATTTTCTACTTTCACTTGAGTAAATTCAAATCTGTCAAATTGAACACAAAATAAAAATGAAGCCTGCTCAGAATACATTAAACAATATACTGTAAGCCAGTTCATGTCGGGCTGTTAAACCAGTGTTGTTTCTCTGCTTTATGCTCAACTTGAAGAAATATATTCAAGGACAGCTGTCAGCCAATCTCTCAATCCCACCTTTTCCTCCGAGTGCTCTGACTGCAGTCTGCGTGTCCCCTGCATCCCCAACAGAGGGAGGTCTTTCAGTCCATCCTTACCCTCCTCAGCCTGCCTTCCCCATAACCATAGGCCTTCGCCCATCTGTCTGTCTGCTCTGCGACCACTGTCCTGAGGGTGTACTCTGTCTATCCCTCCTCCCCTCTCCCTCCCAGCATCCCTCTCTCTCACGCGCCATGATCGATATGGACGCGGAGGGAGAGGGGGGACCTGTCTGTCAAAGCCGGCGGTGGAAAATGAAGGCTCAGATGAAGGAGGCATGCTCTGTATATTAAATGCTCAGACCCCTGTGAGGGGTGGAGGTGTGGGGTGGGGGGATTCGGGGTGGGGATATATCAATAGGCTTCTGTTAAAAGAGAGATAAGGCAAAAACAGCAATGAGAGAAGTAGAGCAGGGAAGAGGGAGGGGAGTGGAGGGAAAGAGAGATGAGGAAAATGAAGAGGGAGCTGAGCAGTTATGTGGATGAAGAGGTAAAAATGCGAAAGAAAGATATTTGAGTAAAATGCAAAATGTGAGCTAATGATGTTAATTGATGTAACAAGTGGAGGAGAGACACTTTTTTTTCTTCTTTGGGTGAGGGGTGGAGTGCAAGAAACGCAACAGAAGGAAATGAGCTGAGGACCCAAAAAGTGCGAGGAAGAGTAAAGAGCTGAGAAGGGAGAAAGAGTGAAGAGCTGAAGTTAACGACTTTGCAGATTTCATTATAGAGATAGTTAACCCTGTTGACACTGAAGGAGGGCGCTATCCTCTCAGGAGGAGTCCGGTCCTTCCACCTCCACGCACAGAGACAGATGAGATCATTACAGCTATCAGCACCACTGCCATCCACAATTAGCACATCTCCTTTTCTTTCCCCACTCCTCCATCCCCCATCTCCCCTCAGCTCACACTATCTTCCCCCCTGCTCTCTGTCTCTCTCCCCCTCTCACCTCATGACACTTCTTTGGCCTTGATTTGGAGGCAATTTGACTAAATAAAAAGCTACATGCAGCAAACTGCTCTCAGCTTTAGTTGACCCGCTTGCTTGACCTTTCCCAACTCATTTAGAACCCATTTGCCTTTTCACACTCAAAAAAAAAAAAAAAAAAAAAAAAAAGACAGCTTGGAAATGCAGAGCTTTGCATAGTGAGGATGTAAATGCCTCTAAAGTGAACATGTACGTAAAACCCAACTCTGCCTTTCTAATCTTTTGATCAGTTCATTGGGTTGCAAATCCAAGATACACACGCTCGCATGCACACAAGCACACGCACAATACACACCTGTAAAGCAGACCGGACACTTGAAGGTTCCGCCCATGCCCTCAAAGCTGTGCTCAATCAGGTGGCATTGAAGCTTTGCTGGTGAGTCGAATGACTGACTACAGAGCTTGCATTCATGGTTCAATCCTTCCTCTGTAGAGAAGAAACAACAAAAAACACACAGAAAACATAAGAGGGAAAATAAGCAGAGCATGAATGGCAAAGGAGCCAGCAAATGGCTCACTCTGCTTTGTTTCTTTTCTTTTCTCTTCATGTACTTTTTTTTTTTTTTTTTTTACGTGAAATTTCAATTCAACAAATTTTTGACTAATACTTCCACCTGTGATTTTCATGACTCAGACAGGAAATAATATAACGTGTGATCTGCTCCCATCAGGCATAAATTGGATGACCAGCCGGGTTCCTAATCGCTCAGACGAGGCATTGCACTTTGAACATGGTGAGCGTCATCTTTTTGATTAAATTAGATGCAAAATTATTTATTTTTAGAGTCTGCAAATTAAAACACACTTGAAGGGAGTCCAAATGAAGGAAACAGTCATTTGTGCTTTGCAGGTGTGAATTAAAATCAATCCAGAATTGTCAAATAGTCAAATTCCAAAAAGTAAAAATGGTTATTTGGACAAAAATGATAATATTACAAAACCTTCCCATTACTAAAACCTTCGTTTTATGTCATCAAATCATGTCATCGGTTCTTCAGTGTAAATGCACTCACTGTCAAAGCTGTCAAAAGCTGCTTCTTTGTACATATCAACATTTTTAATGCAGTGATACGACAGTGTTTCAAGAGCAGGACAGATTCCCAGTTTATCTGCTTGGCATTAGAATTCCCCACACGTCTATCTCCACATTAGACTACCTCAGCCGTGGCCAATGATAGCTTAAATAAATGTCGTTCAGACTGTGAACCTGCACACTCATTTACAGCACAACGATCTGCTGACTCAGACTTCCAGAGAACTGCCCATCTCCAGTGCGTCAATAAAAGGCCTATACACTCTGCCATGGGCTTATACACTCTGCCATCTATCAAATTCCTGCCAAGCCAGACATTAGGCCAGCTACTGCAAGGGGGTGGGGTGGATACACCAGGGACCCATCTAGGGTTTATCCCCAGGTCCCTACAGCCCAGTGCCCACCACATAGGCCCTGGGTACCAGAAGCACGAATACACAATCTACCTAACCAGCTGTGCCCAGCTCGAGCCCTGGAGGATGCAAGTAGAGGGTTAATCGAAGGTGCTTCAGGCAAATCTGGCAAAACAAGTCTGCTGAAAAACATTGCTGCACAATAAACTAGTAACTTGCTATGGACAAGGCATGTCCTGCTTTGTCAGGACATGCTCACCACTAACTTTCCTTTTTAAAATGTTGAGATTAACCTTCCTTTCCACTACAAAAAGTTCACCTGAAACTCACCTTTAAATTTTTCTTTTTTTTTGTTCACCATCAATTTCTATTATTCTGTTTGATTTATTATTACTAAAAGCTCACTTGAAAGGACAGAAGCTGTCTAAACTTAAAATACTGTGATAATAAAATCAAACTATATCTGAAATGATAAAAAACCCAACTTTTTCTCAAATGAATAATTTGTTGTTGTTTTTTTATGCGCTGCAGACCTTGCAACTTCATGAGCAGTATAAGAGTGAAAAACAGGTATCTTACTTTCCTCACCTAAAGATTGATTCAATAGTGACAAGTGCAACACAGTGACCTCTGATATTCCAGGAAAAGGAAGAGAAGGGAAGAGAAACACATCCAGCAGTGCCAAAAGAAATAGTGGGAGTTTATACAGTACATATTGAACTTTTAACTGTAACATATTACCACATGTTCTTTTACAATCTCTTCTCAATAACATAAACATATGGCATTGTATATCACATAGGGTGGTGTGTACAGCATAAAAACAAACCATAAATTGGGCATCAGCACAAGCTCACAGACTATGTTCCCTCATGACTGTCTGGAAAAAGGTAGAGGCCGATCAAAGCAGCTCATAGTAGTTTGAAAAGGAAATAGTTGATGGCATGTTCTGCAATCATGCATTTGACAGATGAGATATTCTGTAGCCTACATGTGCGTATGTGTAGCAGCAGGCATCAGCGAAAGAGGGGGAGGAGGGTGGCACGAGCGCATCCACACAGCCGTGCAAGAGGATCACTGCCCTCTTTGATCACCATTCACTTTGCTTATCTGTGTTAGGGTGTACACTAAGGTCAAGCATGCTGCAGGGTTCACAGATCTGTTCTTCTGCCATATGCGCAGCCCTTATTTGACCCTAGTGCACAACGCTGTCCCTTTAGAGACCTGGTCTGCTTCATTATGCAGATAACTGTGCACCTGCCTGACTGACCTTGTGTGCGTGCATGTGTGTGTTTATGTCTGTGAGCAGGTGCATCAAGGGAAAATGGCAAGGAGATATGAATACTGTATATTTTCACATTTAAAGAATAAGGCTGGCATCATTTGATATATTCTGTTTGAAAATAAAATCCTATGAAAAGACCAACAATGTTATAGTCTGTCTCTCCATACTTTCCAACTTCCCTACCCTGTCTGTTGCATTCAGCCCAAGCTTGTGCACTCCTACTGAGGATGTAAACCTTTAAAAATTAGGTCACAATTATATATTTTCATTTTTCAAAAAGGCTTTGTAATTTTCTAAAACAGCTGGGCATCGTAGTTTTTAGCTAACATAACTACAAGAGGCATAAGAAGTGCATTTGTTGGGGACTATTTTCATTTGTGGATTAATACACATTTGGTGCACTAGCACGGTGTATTTGGGATTGACTCAAAATAAACTACAGTGCTCATGTTCATTGCAATGAAGGAGCATGTCACTCAATGCAACTGCCTGGCTCATTGATGTGTATCATTTTTGGACAACAATGGCAGTCTACGGATGGCACAGAGGAGTAAGCTACCTCAGCCATTGGCTACACAGGCAATACTTTTTAGTAGGATTAATTGTTGGTTTTGTTTCTTTTCATGAGATTTGTTGACAATAAGAAAAATGTTTTTGTTGATGTCGATTATATTTCATCCTTTATGACTATAAAAATATTGTGTGTTTTAATTATATTCAGTATATAGTACCACCACCTTTTTCATATCATTATACACAACCCAAATCTGAAACAGTGCTACATTCGATAATGTATAAATAGACAGACAGAAAGAGAAAAGAGCAGTAGAGCTTTGCCTGCGAGTCTATCATGACTGAATTGTGCTCTGTTAGCCCCTGTAATACAGCTTGTGTAGGGCTGGGTTTGTATTCAGCAGTGAAACAAGGGTTGAATCAGGCTGGCAGCCTGTTTCTTAGTGAGAGCCAAGGGAGGAAGTCAGCTCGCTCGCCCCTATAGCTGCCTCACTGAGCTGAGGTCACTTCCTGTCACTTCCCCAGCCCTACTCCAGGGCTGCCCAATCAGCATGGCCCTGCGTGAGCCCCCACCCCTCTCTATGCACTGAGCAGACTCTGGATATAGTTACAGGGCCACAGGGGACTGTCAGCTCTCTCTCTCTATCCTCATCTCTCTCTCTCCCTCCCACTCTCTGTTTCCGAGTCTCCCGAGTGTTCTCTGCTGCCACCACCCTGTCCCTCTGCACTCCTAAGAAAATCCTTTAGATGAGAACTGCTCCTGTGCCTGCTCCCTCTAAGCATCCCTGACACCAGCAAAGTAAGCCCATCTGCATATCCACAGGGCCTCGCGTTCCTGTGGCTCATGGTTTATGTATTTCACAGCTCCTTAAAACACAAACGCCTAATATCTCTCCCATGTGGAGGACAGGAGAGAGAGAGAGGAAAAACTACTCTCAAAAAGAATGGTCTTTATTTCTCCTCACTGTTTACTTTATCCAGGCTGAAGTTCATGTGCTGTTGAAGGTTGTTTGGGACGCTGGGGCTTGCAGGTCTGGCTTGCATAGTTTAGTAAAATCTTTATGTAACAACGATACAGTTGCGGCATATTGAATCCTGTAAGTTTGAGGCAGTGGTTAAGGTGTCTGTGAATTTGATAGACACATCTTAGTTTGCTTAGGAGTGTATGCGCACAACCATCAAAGACGGAGACTAAAGTAACCACGGACAGTCTAACTTTCTGATAATGGTGTGTGGTTAAGTACAAAACAGGGCATTGCTTAATTAAAAACTCTCCCTCAGCTTATTCCGTTCCAACACCACCACTCCCCCCCAGCACCGCTGCCCCTTACTCTATTTAAACGATTCTGCTGAGAAGCAATTTGAATTGGAGGGGATAACTTTTAGCATTTGGCTTTGGAAGAGAAAAATCTGACACTTCGATTTACACTCCTCTCTGGGGCATAGTGAATGGTTCTCTGAAGCTCACTCTTAGAGGGGACCCACGCTGCTTGTGTCGCCAGAGCAGCACACTCTAACAAATGATAAAAGGGACATCAATCAAGTCACTTCTTTGCTGAAAGTAATGAGTAAACAAGTGGGGGAACAAATTGAGAATATTTAATAGGCAGCAATGGGCTGTTTTGGGGAAAGCTAGAGATGGAAGCACTGTAGTAATCAAAGTTGGTCCAGTCAAACAAATAGGTCAATGCAATACCAAGTCTTTGAAAATATCAAACCTTGCCATAAACCTGCTCGGAGAGATCATGTTTATGAGGAATTTCACCTTTAGCAAGAGTTTGCTTTCCGTTCTACCATCTGTCTCATAATATTCCGCCTGATGTTGGAGTTCTATGTTAATAAACCAAGAAGATTTGGTTTTCAGCGGACTCACTGCTGTATATACAACCCACTATGGGATTGTGGATGGTAGCAGAGTAGACAGCTTCAGGCCTGTAAACAGTAGGTGGGTTTACTTCTCTCTTCTCTCCGCAGGAACTATCCATTAACAGATAATGGGGGGAAAATCAGAGTGATTAAGGCCCAGGGAATTATGGGTGAATACAAATTGACTCCACCTCCGTGTGGTGTGCTCTCTTGAGGTAGAAGCACTGCTCACAAACTAATTTCAGAAGTACTACAAGGCCCATTAAGGCCTGGAGAATGCTGTGGATGGGGGTAGGAAGGTGGTAGGTGGGAGCGCAAAGGGATGGACTCCCGCTGGACCAAAGCTGATTGGAGAACTGGCGCCTGGGGGGGAACATTACTAATATCTATTTCCTGTCTCCACAGTTTGAGAAGGACAGAGTGAATCAAGTGCAAAATGTCGAAATGAAAGTACAAGATTTAATCATGGCACCTTGAAAATTCACCCCATTCTATCAAAGAGTTAATGTATTACACGAACAGTGATGGAAATGTGGTCGAGTGCTAGCTAATAAAATCAGAGAGATTGGAAAACTACCACAGCATGAAAGGAGAAGCTTTACTGCAGTTTGCCTGTAGGGAAGTGGGCATGTAAAAGACATATTCTGTGTCTGCAAGAGAAAAGTGAAAGATAAGCTAAGTGAGGTACCGAAGCCCTAATGTCAGGGTCCCAAGTTCGATGAATGCCTGATGCTGTTTTCCAACCTCCAGAGGGAGAAGGAGGGGTGAGGTGAGATTGTTGGCTATGACATGTCAGTGGTGGTGACGCCCTCGCACAGCAAGAGCAAAGGATTCTGGGGGAACATGTCTCTGGGAGAATGTCAGCTCTGATGCATGGCAGCTCGTTGGAGGTGCTAATCAGAGCAGGGCTAGGCTCCTGCTAGGATCAGCCTCTTTGCGCCTACATTAACCGCCTCACAGCTCCCCTGGCTACAGGGCCAGAGGTAGAAATCCCAAACTGACAGGTTTTTGTGTTGAGATAAACATGCGTAACGCATGAATGGATGTTACAAAAGGTTTAGCCGACTAGAACACCTTTTGGAGTTCACCAAACATGGGGGACAAAAACATAAGGACATTTCTCCTTCTCTCTAACATAAACACACTGAACAGACATTTCCACTTGAGTTATTTTGCCGAAGCCTCAGAAAATACAGAAACTAAAGCCAGTAGTTATTGTTGGAGCGTTAATAAGAGAAAAGAAAACTTTATTCTACACTATTATTATTATGTTAAACTAATTTACAATAGCAGACCTGAGACCAGATATATAAATGATAGGTTCAGACAAAAGAAGGCATGTGCCACCTCCTACACTGAGCCTGGTATTCATAAAGAACCTGCTGCGCTTTGTGTTTCTCAATGAATACAATACATTGGGCATATATGAGCTTTTATGAGCTTTTATGGCTCAGCTGTGTTATGACAACGTAGCAAACAGTAGCATAATATCAAAGATGAAATGAGACAGATTTTTTTTCTAATCTTTCACATTGCTGTGGCCTGTTACATTTCATTCAATAACATTTATATGTGAAAATTTCTCTTTCTGCAAGCATTTTTTTATTCTGAAAAGAGTAACTGTGTACATTGTCACTCAAACACTGTAGTAAAAGAGTAAGAAAAACAGACATTGTGATAATTTAACCCTACTCAAAACATTACAAGATATGAGAAATGTGTGAAATTTTGGAGGGCTTTATACACTACTTATACAAAAGACTGTGTATATTTCAGATTTTGTGCATATTTGTATTTTCAGATTGGAAACTGCTCTAAATTTAATGTGCCACTCTGCAGCATGCTAAAGAAACAAGCTGGTAAAACCAGATGAAGCTGGTGTTTCAGCAGGATTTGGCGTTACTGTACGCTTTGAAGGATTGTCTGCCATTTTGTGTTTTGCCTGGACTGCATTACCTGCTATTCTTACAACTGGAACCCACAATGGTTAAAACTTGGTCAAATGAACAGTGTGTAGGTCACAGAGGTAGAAGAAAAGAAAAAAAAGAGAAGGGAGAAATCCACAACAAAGGCAAGAGCCGAATACTTGTTAACGAATGATGTGTAGGCACTGCAGCTGCAGGCAGGTATGGAGGTCCATTGGGGACAAACAGTGCAAGCTGGTGAGATGGATTGCATGGGAGCGCCGGACCCCCTGCAGCCACACAAACACCATTCTGCACTGAAATGCTCTAATTTACTCTATACATGCCTATTCTAAACTGCTGGGCTTTTTCTTGTTAGAAGGAAATAAAGGTCAAGTGACGCCCTGACTTTCTAAGACTCTTGTGCTCTGTGAAAGTTACTGTGCAAAGTGAAAGAAAAAATGATAAACAAGCAAAGAAACGGTTAAATGGGTAAAGAAAAACTTTCTGGCAAGCAAATAGGGGAGAAAATTTGAGGTGTGAATCTAACCAGAATCTCTCTTTCAGGTCTCAAAAGAGTGAGTGGCCTGAATGTAAAAAGTTAATTACGGGCACATGCCTGGCTTTCTTCGCTAGCCTCACTGTGGCATTGTCAGGCTGAGGTATGTGGCTCTATGGGGTCTGTGGTCCACACAAAGGAGCAGGGAAAGAGAGCGTTGTGGAAAGGCCCCTTGGCTGGGCTCACGGCATGGAACACTGTACAATTAGCCAGCCCCTGCGTTCTGCCGGCTTATAATTATCAGTGCTTGCCTTAATTGACTCCCTTAGCCTGCTGCAGAGGGACCCCCCCTTATACCCCCTTCCCCCCTGCTCGACGCAGGCCGCTGAGCGCCACGCCGGGCTCTCCAAAGTCATTTAGAAAAGCGCTCATATTTTCGACACAAAAAAGGGGAACATTTGGTAGGAGAGAATTCATCATCAGGTGTCTAGAGGTTTTCCTTAATAGAAAAGCTGAGTCCCACTGAGTGCGCTCCGTGTAGCGGCCAGCCACGCATGCTCAGGACCAGCAAGCCGCCATTCGCAGCGGGCCACAAGACATTAGCATAATTTTATATAACACAGGCACCCGCACTGGAAATTTAATACATCTCAGCAAATACGAGACAGGCGTTTTGCATAATTTTTTTCTCATTCTCTACCTAGCTTCCTCTCTCCCTTCTATCTCACTGTCCTCGCTCCGTGTCTCTCTCCTGTCTCGTCTTCGTCCTGCCTCCCTCTCTCTCTTGCAGCCACTCTCCCTTGCACCCCCCCTCCCCCCCCCCCCCCCCCCGCACAACCACCCCTTTCTCCTCACCCCATGGTACTGCTCTCACTAGGAGAGGGGAAGTTCATTACCTCAGCTAAATCAGAATTAGTCCCTTCATTTTGACGGGGCGAACTTCATTAGAAAGGCCCTTCCTTAATCCAGCAGGGAGAACTGATGAATCTACATGGGGGCAATAATTTGCTTCACACAGCACATTTAGCCACTTCCTCCACAATGTTTCCCCCTTCCTTTACTCCGTCTATCTGGCTTTATGTACTTATGGTTACATTTTTATTAGATCTACAGAAAAAACCTGAGAAAGGAAAACACCTGCATATAATTAACTAATGGCAGCAGAGAGGGTGTAAAGAATGAGTTATGCTGTTTGGAATGTCCCGTCTCCCCAACAGGCTTCAGGGCCTCTGGAGCAGCCATAGCTGACTTGGCTGACACTCAAACACAGGCTGAGTGAGCACGGCCGACAGCAGGCTGGGTCTCTGGGTCTGAGGTAACTATTCAAGATGGTTTTACAATGCCATGATTATGTTCTAGTACTTTAGCATACACAAATCTTCCCTGTGCATGTGATCACAGTAGGTAGACTGAGAAAACAAGAGATAGAAGGATGAATTTGCTCACATGAAAGGTATAATCCTTGTTTTTTCTTTTTCTCTTTTTGCAAGACCTACACACTGTTGTCCAGATCCTTAGAACAAACTAGAGAGAGAAGAGATGTGAATCAGGACAGACAGCCCCTGGCTGCCATACCACAGCGCCTGGTGTCAAACAGATGTGCAGTTTGGCAGCTATGCTCCCCAGAAAACAGAGAGCACAAGGATTCCAGGGTGGTGTTGAGTCGTGCTTCCCTCCCCCATCTCACCACTCCCCTGTCCCCCAACAGTCCCAACTCCCCCACACTGTGCCCCTGCAGTCTCCCTCCCTCATCACCTCCACACAGGGGTCCCCTGACTGGTAATCTCGTCCCTCGAATGTGAAATCTCCGACAGTGATGCCCCGCGCTTTTACCCCCTACCTCTGTGGCTGATGGGTAAATTGGAATGGCGCACCCTGCTGGCGCCGAGAGCTCTGAACAGACAGCAGTACACACATGCTGAGGCACCCCTCGCATGTTCTGTCTAATATAGTGGACATGCACACTCTCTCCAAGCTCCAATATCCATGCACAGACACACATCCAAGCACAGATGTGCATGTGGGAACAAACACGCATACGCACAGTCACACATTCACAAAAGCTTCCGGTAAATCACATACGCAGCTTCGTAAACATACACACATACAGATGCGAGGTAAGTGTTCCATGCATGATCTGTTCGCCCTCATCTGCATAAAGATTGAATATGATAAATAAACAGATACTAGGAACTGAGTCAATATATGTTCAAATTCAAATGTGCATCATCTGGAATGGCTCAGCTTGGGTCCTTTTGCAGAAACTACACCTGATTTCTGTTGCCATAGTTTCTATTATGTGTACGATGTAGGACAGAGCCCACATGAGAGAAAAACAGTGTAAACCGCTGAGCAAATGAGCACATAGCTAGGTCCGCAGTCTGTATGATAAGCATTGCCAACTTGATGTTTTTCAATAAGCATACTGTAAAACATTAAATACATTAGAGTGGAGGCTATCTGTTTTTTTTATATGCGGCAAGGCATCAGGGTAGGATTTCCCAGAGGGCTGGTTTAGCTGTCCGAGGCTTCCACTCCATCTATCTGTCTATTTTTCTCCTCAGCCGATGCTCTGAAGCATGCGTGAACGGTTGAGTCCACCCTCAAATCGCAGGGACGTCCTGAAATAGTCAATGGGACCTGAAGGGGCTAAAGATCACTGCAGAAGAAGCCACAGAGGCCTTCCTGTCAAAGGCAGTGCTTTCAGGGGGCCAGGGGTGAGGGGAAGCCAGAGGGAGAGAGCCAGAGACATGACATACATTTCATTACACTTAAACCAACTGTGGGTTCAACTCAGAGCCCTGGTTTTCCAATGGCGTCTCAAAGGATGGAGTAAGTGGAGGTATAAGAGAATGGTTTTTACAAAGAACACAATGGGTAGGTGGACAAAGCCAGGCAGCTGGACTAATTGCTTGGGGGCTTGTAGGAATATTTTTCTAAGCACTTCTGTTTAAAGCTCAAATTAGTGCCGTACGTCACTCTGGTGAACATTAAAGGCACAAAATGTAAATCTCCAAACTCCAGCTGCAATTAGAAGGGATATTATTATTAGAATTGGTATTTCACAACTTTTACATATATTTGTATTATTTTTTTTTTACTATTAGACAATTGTGATTTTTTTTTTAGTTTATTTGTCAGCATTATAATGTGTAAAAAATGAATTTTCTTCTTTAAAAAGGCTCTCATCTCCTCTCCTCTCCTCTCCTCTCTTCTCCTCTCCTCTCCTCCCCCTCCCTCTCCTCCATTCTCTTCCACGCTCACTGCTGTTTGACGGCTCCGTTTAATTTCTGCCCATAAACACAACCTTAGATGGGCCTGAGATGAGAGAGGAGAAAACAGTATTTATCCCAGACATGCCCAGAGTGGTATTTTCAGCGAGAGCTCTCCTGGCCTTGTAGAGAGACTACTTGTCCATTAAGACTGTCAAAGGATGCTCTCAGAAATGAGAGGCCATATCTCTGGAGAGGTCTGCAGGGAGAATGCTCAGACGGGGGCTGGGGTTAAAGGAGAGTGAGCCGGATGGGTGTAGTGTAGTGGGCAATTCTGGTTAAAGGAATCTGGAACCTGATTCTGCATCACAGTTTCCTAGCTTTTAGGATGTACATTCTCTCTCAGCAACATACTGTAAAGACACACTTCCTGTCATCACTGCTACATTATGGAAAATATAATTTGTCATCTAACCTACTTTGTTTTACAAAGAAATGTCTATTCAAAATTCCTTGGAGTATTATTAAAAGGGCTATAGAATTACAAAACACTATTATTATTGCTCGCTTGGGGGGAGCCCTCGCTCATTAAGCTTCTAAGATGTCGTGGGTTTTGATTATTCTATCAGCTCCATTCTCTTATGACAAACTCCTGCTATTTTGTTGCCAATCTTCTTCCAGCTGTCATATCTTTTGAAAGATCACAAAAACCTTCAAACACACTTGTGATATGTCTTCAAATTCACCAGACATTGCTTGATTCCCCCATTGAATAAGCAGGATTAACTTGAGGAAGAAACGTCTCATATTTCTTAACTGGTTGCTACGTCTGACATCAGAGTGTATGAGATTCTAGCATACTGGTATTGTCCAGGGGAGGGAACCCTCACTCTAACCGTCAGCGCTTCTCCAAGTGGGACAGAGATGATTAAAACACACCATGGCTGTGACTGACAGACTCCCCACCGCTTCTAGAAGATGACATGTCTCCAAGTCACACAGAAAAGCAACTCCTCTAATTTTAACTCTGACTACAACACCGACCCCCTCTGTCAAAACCCACAAAAAACAGCCATGCTGAGATTCTTAACCACAATAAAAGTGATAACAACTAAACAGAGAAATAAGTTTAAAAACAACAATAGGGAGGGAAGAGACAAAAGGGCTGAGATGGCGCCATTTCCCTCTGGTGCACACAAACAGCAGGAACCTGTGAGCTTGTGACAACACCTTCAAACATTTCTGTTACTTTCACAGAAATATCTGATGCCGATGCTCCAATGTGATGCTTCCGCAGCAGTCTTGTCCCAGCGCACATTCGACTTGGCAAGCTCTTGGTTAGCAAAAAGAAAAAACACTCTCCTAACTGACTGTGTTTGACATTTGTCATGACAGGATTACAGTGAGAGGAGAAAAGAAAAGAGGAGTGAGAGTTGGGAGGGGAAGAGGAAAATGGAGGAGTGGCACAGGGTGATCGATGTGTGAAATAGTATGTATGAAAAAAATAACTTGGCATTCTCTGGGTTTGTTGCAATTCTCATTTTTTCACGATAAGGGGGACAGAGGGGGGTTTCCTGTTATTGTCACGTTGTGTAGAGTGCTCAGGGTCGCGTACTAAATGATTCACAGAAAACGGAATCTTTTACATTGGCGTCAGCAATTCAGCCAGGCGCCCTTGTGGGGGAATTCTTTTTGTGTGTTTTTATTGAAGTCTGCACTGAGCGCGCCCAAAAGCTCTGACAGGGGGCCCCCGAGGGCGCTTGTCTTCACCTCCAAATCATAAGATGGAGAGACGAAGCTCCCTCTGTGCTCTCAATTATACCCCTCAACACCCCTTCTCGCACACAGACTCACAACTCTGCCCTCCCCACCCAAAAAAATAAAACAGTGGCAGAGAAGAAAAGCCCTCAGTAATACAGTCCCAGTGGAGGGCTCCACGATCGCTCTGCGCTGCTGGAACAGCTGACAGGCTCGATGCGGCGGGTCCATTCCCTGCGGTCTGTCAGAGTTGGTGCTACAGCATGACGGTTAGTACTTCTTCTCTGGGGATGTGCCTCCTTTGCTTGCCCCTCCGTGCCCCTCACATGACAGGCCCCTCCTCTGACCCATGGAAGCTCTGTGGCTTTGCCCCAATTACTGCTGCGGGTAGGTGGAACTCTGGGTTATGTGCCCCCTCATGACTCTTTACCTCTCTCACTCTCCCTGGTGAGTGGGAGACCCATCCAAGGTTCCTGGCAAATTCAGAGGTGGTGGGGGGTGGGGGGTGGGGTGGCATAAAGGCCAGAAGGGAGGTGTGGGTATTGCAAGAGGGTTGGTGTAATTTGATCGGAGGGCACAGCTGCATAAACAGGGGTATTGAGGAATTTCTGTCTACTTGATGGAATTGACTTTGCATGAATGGCCCCTCTTTTCCCCCCAAAATGGACCATTTTCCACATGTCTCAATGAATACGACAATCTCACCAGCAATATGAGTGCAATAAGTGGAACTGCAACACAAGCTCAGAGTAGCTTGAGTCTTTTCTCGAGCTGTGAAATTCGCCCTCTCTGGCTGTCTTTGCTAAAGACCTCATCCAAGTCCTGCTGCCTGACCTGTCGAAAGCAGCCCCATCCTCTCTAAAATGCCCAAACAAAATAAACCAACAACCACTGGCAGGGTCAGAGGGCAGCTGCTCTGGGTGCCTGGACTCTGGCGAGCCCTCTGATTGGTGGAAAGGGCAGTGAGTAAAAGGGAATCTTTTCAAAGTGAAATCTCCAGCTGATGGCTTAGAGCTCCACACCTCACAGTTTGTTTCTCTTGCTGCTGTCAGGAGTTTTGCCTGAGCCATTTGGAAGGATTAGAAAAAGTGGGGGAAGAAAAAAAACTGAACTGGGCAGATTGTGTGTACTGTAGGGTCTGAGTGATGGCTCCAGGCTCCCTCAGAGAGTGATAAACCTTTGACCTTGACAGCCCCCTGTGGTGACCCCTGACCTCTGGCTTTGTGCCACAGACTTAGTGAGACAGGTGCAGGCAGGAGAGTGACCACACCCCCACTGTCCAGGCCAAAATTTCCCTCATCTGACCTACCTGTCCTGATGGTCCGAACTCTCAAGCTACATTAAAAAAAAAAACAATCTCCAATGAGAGTTACAACAGCTGATGTTTCTAAATAACAATGGAAATATGCATAAAAAATGCAAATATTTGATTGCGACAAAAATGCTGTGTAGCAGAATACGGTCATACTGCATTTACTGAACCAACACTGTCAAATCTTTATCAATAGATAATTATATGAAACAGCTACTATAGAAGGAAACTGCTAAAAGTGAAATGGGAACAACATAAAGAAACTCTGGTAGTGGCACAGAGGCTCTAAATTACTGCTGAGAGAGACATAGCTTACAAATGGATTAAGTTCCATTTTTTAAAAAGCCCTTTGTAAAATGATGCACAATGTCATATAAGAAACACAAGTGTAGATATTATTAAAGTAGAGGTGTGTGGTAAGTGGAGGCACAATGACACGTCACGCGGCCTCGTTTTCTGCTCCGCAGCGGGCACTAGCTCCAAGGTCGCGCCAGTCCGCGCCAGTCTTTCTGCAGATCCATTTCCTCTCCCTAGGCACTTCCCTCATGTTGTTGGCCCAGTGATTCAGTGCCTTGCATTAAGAGCAATTCACCTGCCTCCGGCGTCCCAGCGGCACAGGTCCCCTGGGGAAACCAGGTGGAGCATAAAAAAGTTCCACATATGGTAAAGTCAAGCTGCTCGGAGGCTGCCGAGTGTCTGCTATGGGGATAGAGGCTCCTAAAAGGCCCAGCTGGTACTTGGAAAAGGGCTTCTGCATTACTACACCTCAGTGTCTGTTTGGGCTCCCCTTTGGAAAGTGTTGGCCGGCGCACATGACCAGCCATTTTAGATTTCTCCCTCTACCCCGCCTCATCCCTCGCTCCCTCCTGCCTTCCAACTGGTTCTGTATCCAATTGAACATTTGGTCCTCCACTGCTGGTTAATCAAATTCCTCCATCTGGCCCCCCTATCCCTGTGGAACACAAAAGGTGCAGCCTGGTCCAAGTGCATATTGGGAGGGAGGAGGGGGAAGGAGACAGGGACTGCCTACCTAACTTACACAGCCCAGTCAACTAGATCAGGTAGAGAGCACGAGGCCAGGCCTGATCGTTTTGGGCAAACAGGAACAGCTTGGGACTAAGTATCAGAGCCCTGCTGTTCATATAGAGCTCAGGGACGGCAGCGGGTTCATATGACAGTAGGAGGGTTTTATGAGCTAATACCTCCACATACACTGTAGAATACAGAATAGAGTGGAGCCTAAGTACTACTGGCTACAACAGAAGGAAGCACTGCCCTGACACACTGATGTTATTTGGTCTCCATGGCAGTAGAGGGCACTGCTCTTGGCAAAAACTGTCCAGAAACAAAGAAAAAGGGAAGAAAAGGGAAATAAAGAAATTTATGTTAAACTGCACATTTGCTTGTTGTCTTCTTACGCTGCTTCCTTGAGTTCAAAGTAGCAGTGTGTCAGTAACTAAGCAGTGTCTAAGCCGGTACTCTGATCAAAAAAGAGCTATCTTAAGATATCACACAAAACCAGCAATGATCTTTTAATCCCCCAGAGAGAGTGAGCAGCCTTCACAAAATATCTCCTTAACTACATATTTATTAGAAGAGACCTTTCAAAGAGCAGTCCCGCCACACAAAGTTAAACAGGTTTTAAAGTGCAGTCACTTTCTGAAAAGGCTTCCCTTACAAATGCGACATATCCAGCTGATCATGTCTGCTCTTTGCTCTGATTCAGCAGGAGAACCTAATGTGGGACATAAATGAGTCACAGATACAGAAACACATGGCATCTCAAGTGCTAGCCCTACCCGTCCATAATATCTATTGTATGATTTCTATTCATGTCCAACCATCCTTTCCCCTGCCAGGTGGCAAAACATGTGTCAATAATTAAACTGCTTTTACATAACAGGATACAGGAACACAATGCAATTTGCTCCCCATATTTCATTGGGCCTTTATGAAAGCACATGAGAGAGTGTAATTAATCAAACCACTGGAATATGTGAACGGCAATTTCCACTTAATGGCACTTACAGGGATTGGGTCCCTTAAGCACCACATTCTGTCTACCAAACGAACGGGATTCATTTTCATCTTCATAGTTCAGACAATAAAACCTGGTGTGGATGTTAAACAACACCCATTTTACATTAGGAAGTCTGAAAACAACATCAGATAGTGTCCATGTGGCTCAGTCTCACGCTTTTGGACACCACTGTAACTGTGCTATGTTTAGCTAGAGTTTTAGGTGATTTGATACAGCTATGAAATGATGTGTATGAATGCCATTCTTGGACTTCAGAAATTAATATTCTTTTTAATGATCTTGCTTTGACCTCAAACCTGAGTGGATGTTCTGTATTCACTTAACCACAGGAGGCTAACCGCCTCCCAGTCAGGGACAGGAAGAGGATCATTCACTGCTTTTAGTGGCTTTCTGTGAGAAGATGGTCCTAGTCTAAATGGCACCCATGTCCCTAAAAGTGTTTCTCTCTCCCCCACCTCTCTCTCTCCCTCTGCCTCTCAAAAGACTCCTCTAAGTGCAGCATCTTGTTTCAGTAATTCAGCCAGGGCAGAGACAGTGGAGAGAGGAAAGTAATCGATTTCTCTCTCATTTGGTTCCTCCTAGACTTGCTGTAAGGCCTCTTAGGGGAGTTCTGGACTATTGGACAGGACAATGTTATGGGAAAGAGTGTCATTGTGTTTAAGGTCATCGTTACACCAAGGTTTCATTTTGAGTGTATTTTTATTGGTGTATGGAACAAAGCAGACAAACAAACAATGCTACCGTCATTTCCAGGATGGCAGACATCAAGACATGCCCTCACTGCTCATAACGGCATCACCATTCGGAGTGATAGAGAGAAATATCATCCACTAAAGCAATATGATCCAGTGTAGAGATACACTCTGAAAACTGCTGCTAAGTACCAAGCTTTTAGTAAGGTCCATAGGTAAACCTTCTGTCTATAAAAAGACACCATTGCTAAATAATTGAGAGGAAATGTCTTTACTGTATGATTACTATTTCTGCTTCATATCATCTTTCCAAAAGAGGGAATAAAAAATAGGAGACTGTGAAAACAGAAACAGTCAAATGACATGGAAGATTGAGAGTGGAAAAATATTGTGTTTACCCACTGCAGATTTGAAGTTTCACTGCTAAATTAAATGTCTCTCATATTCTTTCTCCCATTTTGAATACTAGCATGAAGGCACTATTACTGCTAAGGATACTTGTATTAACAAACCTACTTCGTTTTAAAAGGCAAGATTTAATGTTTTTTAAGCATTTCCTGCTGATGAATCTCATATAGCAAAATCCCATATATATATATATATATTTCCTTTTGGATATATATTTATACATATAGTGAAATTAATAAACTTTACAGGTATGGTGAGTCCTTCTGGTGAATCTGCGTGGCATGTTACTGTATGTGTAGAGAAAAAACAAATCCCCTTGTAAACAGCAGTCTGTCTGTTCTCGTGAGACTTAGCATTATTGGGCAATGTCAGTGAAATCTTCCCTCCAGCTTTTCAGCCTCTCAACCTGGCCTCATCAACAGGTCTCTGGTTGGTTTTACCCTGTCTTGCCTCTGAAAGCTCCAGTTTGTATCTCCTCTGCATTTGGGCCCTTTATGGTTTCTAATAATTCACTCTGTGTTTCTCCAACTCCAAGCCAGCCTTCTAAATTCTTAATAACAGTCAGTAACTCAGGTTGAACTTCCATTCATTTACATCTGATTGAGATAATACTTTAGCACAAACCAATTAAAAATGCAATACAGCATTATTTTCAAAATAGAGACCAATCTCGTGTGTCATTAAGAGAGCGGCAGCTGAAATACAAACAAGACAAATCTATCTATTGTTTATTACCTCCTTAGGCATTTTACCCAGAGGGCAAAATAAGAGAGGGAGGAGCAGAGGTCAGCATAATTACGATTCACTCCTTCCTTGGAGTCAGACAGTGCAGTGCTAAGACATGCATTGGCAAATTCCATGGCAGCATCGTATATCATATTACCATAAAGCCCCAAAGAGCTAACCTTTGTTCAATTCCATTTGATTCTAAGAGAGGAAAACAGTCTCACTGACAGCCTCATCCAGCCTTAGTGTTTCATGAGTTCAGTTGTTTGTCTTTCAGTCTTGTGACTGCTCTTGCTAAAGATGTGCTATTCCAAAAATAAAGTGTCAGGGGACGTGGGGGATCATTGAATCATCCTGGGTAGAATATCACATCATCTGGAGAGCTTGAAGGTTCAGTCTCAAACTATGCCTGAGAAAAAAAGGCAGTTTGACTTGAAAATAACACGTTGTGTTTAGTTCCAAGCTACTCTATATACATAGCCAGATTCAATAATTATGCATTTCTATAGTTGCTCACATTCTGATTAACAATTACATTGAGTTCTATTTTTCCTGTGACACTTAATAGTATGCCCCTGATATTAGAATACAATAGAAATAATAGAATTCAGTCTCTGGAAGCATTCTCCATTTTGGCTTTTGTTGACAAACAACAAAGCACCAGCATTTGCAGCATGAGTTCACTCTAATATGCCTGTTGACTGAAAATAAGAGCACCAGTGCTGACAGAATGTGAAATATTGTTACTGAGCAGAGGAGGCTTAGTGGCAGCGTCTTTAGTCATGCTTAAAGCCAATGGCTTCAGCGCTCCGTGGCAATCTTTAGGCGGCACGGAAGGACAAATGTTGCTACGGAGGATGAAAGAAATGAAAAGATGAGAAGAGGCAAGTAGTAAGCAGACAGAGAGAGAGAGAATGGCGTAGAAGGGAGAAACGGAGACACAAACCAAAGAAATGAAAAAGTGAAACGATAGAAAAGGAAAGAAAGAAAGAGAGAAAGAAAGAAAGACAGAAAAGAAAGAAAGAAAGACAGAAAGAAGGAACGAAAGAAAGAAAGAAAGAATGAAAGAAAGACAGACAGAAAGAAAGATAGAAAGAAAGAATGAAAGAAAGAAAGAAAAAGAGATCTGTGAATTTCCCCTTCCTCCCCTGAGACCTCCCTTGATGCCAAGCATTCATCATCCAGCCTCTAATATCAGTTATTCTGTGGCTCCTCTGCTTACAGCAGAATTAATTTCTGCTTTAATTACTCTCATCGGCGGAATGCTGATGAAGGAGAGGGACGAGGCATTCTGGGACTCGGGCCTCATTCCACCGCTTTAATTTGAATGAATTCCACCCGGAGACGCTGGCAAACAACTGGCAGCCGAGCCCCGGGAGCCACTCTGGGACTGCGCAGAAGAGCTGCAGCCGTGGCCCCCACCAACCTAGCTACCTTGTGTGTGCGTGCCTGTGTGCGTGTGTGTTTCCTTGGCTGTGTGTATTATGTGGAGCATGTTGATTGTGCAGAAGGCTGAGCGCTGAAGTGAAAAGGTAGGGAGAAAGAACACACAAGAAGAGGAAAAGAGAGAAAAAAAAAAGGATTGATGGATTGAGTGATGAGTGCGTGTACAGTACGCGAGCATGTTTACAGTGTTTATTTGAGAGTGCATCTGTGTGTGTGTGTGTGCAGTATGTGTGTGTTTGCATTCACATAAATGCATTCGGGGATATGGGGTGAGAAAGTAGAACGTCTATAGAAACAAATGGTAAACAATTTTATACAGAGAAAGACAGTGAGAACAGATCCATATGGACACGAAACATATGAAATATGAACATCACTGGCTGCAGCCCACTGTGTAACACAAGTGTTAGTTTGAGAGCAAAAATCATTAATAGTTAATTTGATTATTCCTGATATGGCACATCACACTCCCCAACAACCCCCCAGTCCATGTATCATATAAGAACTAGCAGTATAAAACAGAAAAACAGGAAATATCCCTATGAATAGGAAAAAGGCTGTACATTTGAGATGCACACAGTCCATGTTTGCATAATGAAAACAACTGCAGCAACAGTATAATATCACAGCAACACCGGGAGAGGAGCAGAGAGAGGGGCCATAATTGACTTTTCTCCAAGCCAGCTTGGTAGTTACAGAATGTAGCATATTGGATAAGGATTGTGATTGATTATGTGGGTCTGCCATACCGATTCGTTTGATTAAATGTAACCATGGGTTTCTTTTCCAAGCCCTAATGAAGCGGCAATTTGAAACTGAGAGACTGGAGGACGATGAGCCAGGCTGCCTTTAGCCCAATACTGTCTATCTGTGGGTGTATGGAGCCTCACAGCAGGAGTCATTAAACAGTTTCCGTTCACTGTACCTCTGCTAAAATACAAAAAAAAAGGTAAGATTTTGTATAAATCTTTTTGACTAAAACGATTAAGAAAACTAAACAAATGATTTGCAAAACTCTGATTTAATGCAAAAAATAAAAATAAGAAAAATCTAGGATTCTGTTGCTGAAATAGCCTGAAATAACAGCAACATTGAAATTCAATGACTAATTATGCGGCATGAATCTCTACAGGGAAAACATACATTTCCCTTCACACCAGAGTAACATAACTATAATTAATATGTATGTTGATATTGTGTAAGAAGAAGATCCTTACCATCTGGGTTGAGTTTTAAAAATCACTTGAATTCATTACGCTTTAGTTCATTCAGAAGCGCTTTTTAACTTACTTCTACAACACACATCACAATTCATCTCTTCCAATTTTCTGTTCCGAGCCCTCCCTCCTCCAGTTCAGCAGAGGGCAGGGAGGTAGGTAGTTGTGACCTCCACTGACCCTCAAACCTCTGGACAGGTGGGCGGTGGCCTACGTGCACTGTCCGTTTTGGCAGAAGCTCTCTTCCCTCCCCGGCAGGGAGCTCAGACCATGATGAGCAGCTGGGTCGCAAACACTAAGCACATTAATATCTTCTTAATGATAATAATCATTATGGCATAAGCACCTTCCCCAAAGTGGGAAGGCTCACGGAATGTGCCAGAGTAGCATCGTCGTTAAGATAAAAAAACTGAGATGAAATGACTCTTTTAATGGGCAGCAACTTACAGCCACCAGGATAATGCAGACACTAATGTAATAATGTGATAATGAGATACACCAAAGACGTTAGGGACACAAAAAACTCAATGAAACCAGTGTGAATGAATAAATAAAAGCTGTTCTTGAAACTGGGGTTGGCGCAATTAACACTGCAGATGTACATTGTGTACATGTATAGACCTCACTGTATCACATATATGTTTTAATTAGTACAAACTCTAAGATGAATTCCCTAATGCTTAAAGGCCTCTCTGGAGTTGCCGGAATACTTCAGCACCTTGTTTCCCTGTGCCTTTGAATCCATGAAGTGTTACTCTCGTACTGCATTTCCCATATACTCGCCTCATTTAATATAACTGTCAGTATTCACCTATCATAGGCCATTATCTGTCTCATCCGCGTTCATTATTGAAGCTAATGATCTGTTGTCCTCTCTGCTCCCCATTGAAGGAGGACTACATTAAAAGTCTCTTACTAACTTAATTAGTAATTATAAATGTTAAAGATTAATCAGAGAGTGAGTGGCTTAAGGTTTATGTCTCTAGGCAGTGGTGGGACAAATGGAGAGACAAAGAGGCCATGTCGCTTCAGTGTTCACACTCCACTGTCATGCTGGAAATGGAACAAGACATATGAAAAGAGTGGAAGTGTGACCGTTTTAACTCTAATGACTGTCACGTGTATTTATATCACTGTGTTTTTTGCTCAAAGAAAAGAAAAGAAAGAAAGAAAGAAGAAAGAAAGACCCAACAAAATACCATAAAACACGTGCGTCAAGAGCTTTTGTACTTGAAGTATCTTAAGCTACAATTCTTACAGCCAAATATAGTATTTTGTTTCCATTCTATAATATACAAGCACCTACTGTAGTGGATATAATGCTGTTACAGGAAACACCATTTAATATTATAACCTATGATGCATGCAGTACTCACATCATCTCTTTCTAACAAGATGGAAATAGATCCCCTTAATTAAATCCTGGGTGTACACTAATTCCTTACTAAATCTGCACCTCTCTGACAATTCCACATCAGCAGCACCATGCACTCCAGTAAACATATAAGCACTGATATCAACATTAAACCTTAATAACTAATAAAGCTTTCATCCAGGGAGTTCCTGTGTGATTTCCATTAATGTGAGGGGAATCGCCCAGGACCATCTCCCTGTTTTCCGGTGCATGTTGACGCTCGAGCCGGGGGTTGGTACTCTCGGCGCAGGAGGAAAACAAGGAGGAACTTTAGCTGTGCTGAGTTGTGCGATGGTACAGATGCAAATTGCTTTTCTGCCGGAACTTCACCCATATGTGCAAGAGAAGCTGTTACACTTTTATCTGACCATAATTTAAATAAATTTAAGTTTCAATTGAAGGGAATGGACAAGGCTCACAGTGAACCAAAGAAAAAGTAAATAAAAACTTTCTATTGTAAAGACAAGCAAAGATTTGATAGTACACGAAGATGAGTATCCATTTCGTAGCTCTGCCCTCTCTCATGTAGAGGAGAAATGGCGGTGCTTTGACTGTTGAGCAGGGAGTCCTATCACACAAGACACACAGAATGGGGTGATGGTGGGGGGCTGGCCGGTGGCCCACAGCACCTGAAACCTATTAGAGAGCTTTGGAACATTCCACAGGGTTCTTCCACTTTGGCCAGAGGGCATCGTAAAGGTCCTCACAGAGAGACTCAGGAGCCGACAAACAAGGTGAAACACTAAAGCTAGAGTCTGATATGGAAGAGCGTGACATCTGACAATACTGCAAACGGCGGTGTCGCTTGTATTGTCACTAGGAAGAAAACATGTTGCATCCATTGGATCCCTATGTGGTCTAAAGGCAAAGACATTTTCTGTTTTTAGATTCACAAGGAGTTTGTCTTAATAAAGGAACACTATGATTAAAACATTTTGGCAAGCCAAGCAAAACTTTTATCAACTTTTTATCAAATGGTTTGCCATCTGGACTTAAAACAGTAGGGGCCCAATAGTGCGCTGACACTAAAAAACAAACATGCATAAACACACACAACCTGCTGCCAAATTTCTTGGAGATAGCCTTATCTTCTTTGCTCTGTGTGTGTATATATGTGTTTTAGTGGTACCAAGGCCCATCTCTTTGGCTGGATCTGTTTCCATGCCTCAGTGTTATGCTCACTGGGTTTAGCTCTATGGGTGTCTGTGGCCTCTCCTCTGGCCGCCCGTGTCCATTTGCTCTGCGGGTATGGCAGGCCTGAGCTGACAGATGGCCGCCCCTCTCCATTCCGCTCCAGAGTAACACAGTAACTGGTTTTTCCTCCGCCGTTGACCTTGCCACAGCCAGCCAGCAATCCAGGCTGGCACTCGGCCTGTCGAACAGGAGGGTAATGAAGTCCAGCGCTGCTCACATGATTATTAAGGCTTTGACGCTGGGGGGCCTTTCAGAACCCTATCCCCCTCCCCTCTCCTCCCCTGTCTGCCATTCACACAGCAAAAGTTCGATGAGGATAGTCATTTGTTACATGATACTTTGGAAAACCACCATTTTGCTCCATAAAGACGGTGAAAACTTTTTGCAGTACTCGTTTGGAGTCTGTTTGTATTCTAAAACAAACCTCTCTTCACCTATGAAGCATACTTAACAACAATTTTGAGAACAACATTGAAACTTTTTTCTATTCAGTAGCATATGATAGCTAATGGTGTCCCAGCGTGTATGTCATTCCAAAAACACACCAAGTAAGAGCCACTACATAAAGTTAGATCAGATCTGTCACAGTACTAGTGGTGCTGACAACCTCTAAAAGCAATGCAGTCCAGCAGTAGCACACCACTTCACTCTGACTGTAATTCTCCCTTACCACAAGCTTCTCTAGGCACGCCTGGAACCCTGGTCCCATCAGGGCCAGACTGGGATTTGAGAGGTGTAGGTTGCAGCTCTGACCTTTACTAAGGCAGGACTGTCTGTTTGCACTTCTCCCAAAAGCCCCCCTCCAGTCAGACTGCTAAGCAACCCCATCAGACCAGGGGTGTGCATGCACCTACGGCCTTGGTGACATCTCAGAGACCATGGGGAGATGGAGTAATGCAGAGGTTAATTCTGATCATTCAGTATTTATGCGCTTCACTTCAGAACAAGGGTTGGCATTAACACTCTAAAGGAGACATCCCTCCTGTATATCAATAAAACATACCCTGAAGCACAGGAAGAGCCTACCTTTATTCAGGTCGCCCAAGTCCCCAACTAGACCTGCATAGGAGGATTCTGAAAGTACACCAGTGAATCCTTCATTAGACAATGCCTTTAAATTCAAAGGAAAATTACAGAATTCATAAAAATCAGTATTATTGAATTCAATTGTAATTTATGCTGTAGAATGAATAACTCAACAACGAACACAGTCCAACCAATCACTGCAAGGAATTTTCACCAAATCACCATGGTGACATCAACCTACCAATTGCAATGCAGTAAGGGGCAGCAAGTGTTCACTCGGAGTTTGTACAAACAGGCTGTATGAACTGAGAGCATCAGATATTTTCTCACATGTTGGCCTAGTCTGTGAGGTGTGGGGAAATGTCAGGAAAATCAATAGATAAGGACCACATCAGACTGAGCTTGTCTGGCCTAGCAACAGAGCATCCCCATGGTGATGTCAATTACCTCTGCTTTACAACAAAAACACCAGGAAGAGCAAAACAGTCTCTGCAATGCTGTAAAACTTTTAATGCAGTCTCCTGGTTACATTGAGGAATTTGTAAGAAACTTTGTTTTTTTTTTTTTTTTCAAACCAGACTGGTAGGTATCACAGTGAATGTGAGAATCTTATTGATAGCACCTTTTTTGCAGCTCACTCTGTTTTCTATTCTCCTCATGGACGCTGCATTAGTCAGGGAGAGGTATAATGTAACGAGCAGTAAGGTGCGCATAATTGCATATTAGCAGCAACACACTTGGCTGCACGGGAGGTGACTGCGCTAACGAACAGAGAGGCGTTATTAATCACCAATTAATAAAAGCAGGCAGATATCACACTCAGTATATGGCACGCATGGTTTCCTTTGTTTCCACTGGCTGGTCCAAGCCTGTTCTCTTATTTATTTCATAAGATTGATCCTGTTCCTGTGCTGTGTTGTCTATTGAGTTCTGACTCTGATCCAGCCCCCTAGGAGTCAAATGAGGAGTGTTTGGCCATGTTTGTTAGCAGATTACATGTGTATGTGCTCTATGAATGAGTCCCAGAAACTGAGGGAACACCATCAGACATACCTAATCAAAGAGGGTTATAGGAAAAGAAACAAAGAATGAAAATACCATATACTGTTAATGCACCAGGAGGAAAAAACACTCAATGGAGTAGTAAATGTGTTGCCACCAGGGCAGAGACAGTGATGGAGACCATGCAATCAACATACACCGGACAAGTTGCTCTAGGGGCCCAAAACAAAAGGATATGTGTCAAGGATAATTTGCGGCCCTTAGCAAGAAACAACACACGGCTTTCAGCTTCAAAAACTGTTACAGTGTGTCTGTTCCCCCATTAACAGCCAACACAGTATGTTTTGCCAGGTTGGAGCTTGGTTAATACGAAAATGTGAGCACTACATAGTGAAGCAGAGGAAAGGGGAGAGATAGTGGACAGAGAGGGGAGGAAGGAGAAAGAGAGAACAGAGAGGAGGAAGAGAAAGCTAAAGGCGTCTCACTCGCTCTCCTCTCCAGCTCTGTAACGGCCCACAGTGCCTGCTTCACACAGAGCGGCCAGCTGTACAGCAAATGTGCCTTTCCCTCTCCGCCCCCGAACCTTTCCACCCCTCCAGTGCCCCCCTCTGCCTGGGCTGACCAGGCCACCGGCTCCTCTCTGTGAGAGAAGGCTCCTCCCTGACTTGGCTTCAAGCTCAGTGCTGTCACCAACCCAAAAAATCCGTAGAGGTGACCCCAAAAACACTTTTTCTGGGATGTGGTTTGGTTTGTTTGTTTACAATTGTCCTTCTGAACACTGCCACCTTGGCAGGAGCTGCTTGGAATGGACAGGAGTGAGATGAGAATTGGATTGAAAGCAGATATAACAAAAAAGCAAAAAACCTTTTCACCTTTAAAACCCTTTAAGACAGAGCCCGTGCTTCAAAACATGTCAGGGCTCTGAAAATCCACACAGGGACATTTGAAACAGTGCGATAAATGGGCCAAACGTGCCCCCCATGAGGCTCCAAATGTCATAGTTTACAGTGGGGTCAAAGTGAAGCAATGGGGTGGCATGATGGCATGCTGATAAAACCTAACTGGCTTTTGTGTCAATGAAAGACCTTCAAAGGTCCTCTTAGAAAAAACAAAAAAAAAACATGACGACTTTGAGAAAGGACTGTGATTTTAAATATCCTGTCCTATGCAATTACTACAAATCAAGACAGCAAATTAAATTGATGGACAGATTTGTTTTTTAATCTCAAAGAAAAATAGAAATAAAGGATTTGATAGTGACTGCAGCAGCTGAAAGCTGTATAAATCTGTGTGTCTCTGGAGAAAAATCGGACACCCTCAATTCTGTAAGTGTGCCATGCCAAAAAAACTCTAAACTAAAGAGTGGCCAGCTGTCTTCTGGCCTGCTATTAAATTGCTCCTTGGATGGTGGCGATATCATTTTTTTCTCCATAGGAGTATCACACCAGGTCCCCAAACAGAGCGACCAGCTGTACAGCAAATGTGTACTGATCCATCTGGGCCCTAGCAGGCTGCGGCCTCCATCTTAAGACACGTGGGGCCGTTCACAGGCTTGGCTGGGTCTGGTCTGCAACACACCCTTCTGCACCCATGGCCACCTCCTTCTCTTTCATTTACCTCCATTATCATAGTAAATGTCGAGTAGCTGGCCACCAGAGCTGCGCTTTATGTCTGAACCAAGACCGTCATCATCTGAGTGTAATATCCATGCATCAAAATGTGCTGGCAGTCGAACAGAAGAGGCAGCCACGAGCACTCCGGCCCGATGGAAGGAGGTGAGGGTGGAGGGTGCACTTGGTTTAGGAAGACTATTGTATTACAAAGGCAGCTAATATGGACTTGTCTGGGTGAGACAGGCTCAGGTTTTGTTGTTCCATACACTTAGCACTATGGTTATGTCACGGCACATCACTATATATAGAGTTATCAGTGTGAACTGACACCATGGAGCGGGGCTGAAAACAACACCCCTATGAATCCAGCGTCTGCTCCATTACCTACGCTAATAACGCTGACAGCTGAGCGGAGATGACCCCAGCCCCCTGATTCCCCTCTCCTGTGCAGATGGCCATTAAAAGGAGAAAGTGTCCCTTTTTTCAGTAGAGAAGGTATTTAGAGCTTTTCCAAATGAGTATTTTTTTTCCCTGTGTTTTTGGCCCAAATTAGCTTTGCAGTGATTACAGGTTGGATCAGATTTAACCCTATTCTACATTAAAAAGGGACAAATTCTTAAGAAGCTATGTAAAACCACAAGACCAACATTAGTGTTTTTAGACAACTAACCTGACTACATCTTCAGTTAAACATATTTTCTTTTATATTCTATTCAGTTTCCTTTTTGTTTGTTTGTTTTACAAAATGCAATCACTTCTTGACAACTTCATCTTTCTACCAAATTGTCATCACAATGAGTTTTGTTTTCTCCATATTTTACAGATCAGAAAAACAAATGCATCTAACAGAAACCCTTTTGAGGAGTCTGATGAAACCCGTGATCATGTCGAATACAAAGCAATGGCATATCAGAGAAGTAAGACATCAGACAATAACCCAATCACCTATCCTCCTGTTATCTTAAGCTGTCTGAATTCCACTATTATGGGGGAACTGTGTGCTTGTGCGGCTGAAAGACATAAAATAACCAGTAGGGGGGTTTGTTTTCTACCCTCCCAGTGTGCTCCGTGCCTGCCTTTGCGAGAGAAAGGACTAATGCTGGCATGGTACTGTATTAGGCACCCCCAGTAGAATAGTGGGTGAGCAGATCGCAAAGATGAATACAAAATACACACCTACACACTCTCAGCTCGTCTCTCTCCTTTGCAAATACACCGCAGCATCAAAATCACAAATCACAAGCTTCTGATTGTTTATGCACAAACAGTGGGTCCCTGATAGAATTGCCTACCGGTCCTGATAGAATTGCCCACCGTGTTTAAATTCACCTGCGCCTAGAAGCGTGTCCCAAACAGAGAGGCGGTTTGGTTCCAGATCAATGAGTCTCTCTCCCACTGAAGACAACAGATAATGCAGTGTAATGAAAGAGCCGCCAAACGAGCTGAATAAATGAATGAATAAAGGAACGTGAGACCGGAATTCGCCTACTTACTGCAGGCAAGAAAACCTGTTTTCCAATTGTCTGTTCTCTACAAATTATTCTGCCTGCATACAAATGACAACCAAAAGTAAAGACATTTTGAAATCATGGAGGTTAGTGTTACACCAGCTTTCTTTGTTTAGGAATCTTGTGAAAGGGAATGAGTAATTTGGAATATTTTTGATGCACAATGTAATAAAATGAAAAAAATCCATTTCTTCAGTTGATTTGACGTCATAAAATGCAGAGAGCATGAAAGTATGTTATCAAATGTTGTATTCAGATCTCAGTCATCTGAATGGACTACTTAAGTGAAGATGCATAAAAAAACAACCAAACAAAAAATGTGCAGTAGCAATGTGGAGATTCTTCAAAAAATGTGGGATAATATTTGGAATTTTAAACAATTTGAATAAAATCTGTATTTGATTTAAATATTTCAACAATCTGAATGTTTCCACTACTTCAAACTACCTTCATTACAGAGTGGTTTGAAGTGGAGAGATTCTGCTCCACAAGCATGCACACATACTATATTTTACCATTCACATGCATGGGGAAATGAAGATGATGGGTTTATAAATGCACAACACTGGGGATGCAGTTGATGGTCAAAATATTAAAATAATTCCACCTATTTGGTGATGTGATCCAGATACTTGTGAGCCTGAATGAGACAGGGTCAAATATTTTATTACATATATCACATCAATTCTCAGTATGTGATTCATCTTTCAAAATTATGAAAAGACTATGTCTGATTTTTATAAAATTATCCAATATTTGTTGTGACATTGGGTGAATTTTTCCTTAATGATTCGTATATTGTATTGATGATGGTCACACAAAATCATTCCCTCTTAAATTTAAATCACACACCTAAAAGCCACAATTAATGCTACATTATTGAAATACTTTAGGAAATGTAGAAAACACATTTACATTGATAGTACACAAACATTGTTTTATATGACTTGTACCACTGCAGGACTGCAACAGAGACCATAATGAATCAAACAAAAAAAAAAAAATCTCCTACCCAGCATGTGGTTGGCCACATGAACTTGGATGTCCCACTCACTGTAGAACACCATCTGACATTTGATGCACTGGTATGTCTTCTTCTGTAAATAAGACCAAGAGGAAAGGGATTATTATAGTCAACTTTGAAAAATCAAAAATGAAAAAATAATGTTACACACTAGAAATCTATTTTGTTTTCCAAAATTAACATGGTAATAAAAACAATATGCAAATCAGCATTTTTTTCATGAACTATTCAACCTCAGTTAATACAACATTAAAAATACCTCTTCAGTTTGTGAAGGGCTGGCTCGAGGCATGGGTGACACCTGGGGGGTCTTGAGCTGCCCGTTGTTACTGTCCCCTGCCTGTTCTCGGTGCACTGTCTGGACATGGTTCTGCAACTCTGCTTCAGACTCAAACTTCACATTGCAGCTGGAGCATCGTGTTTTTGCAGCGGATGATGAGGATGTAGAAGAGGATGAAGATGATGAAGAGACTGCTTTGCCTTTCCCCTCTCCTGGGCTGAGACTCTCCCCCTGGATCCATGTGACTGTTGCTGGATTGGTGGCTCCTCCATGCTGCTGTTGTTGTCTCCCTCCATTCACTGTTGGGCTGGAGCTCTTGGAGCCAGCAGCTGTCACACAGGATGCACAAAGTCCATATGGCAGTCCATTGATGTCCAGCTTCACCAGGTCCAGTTTGGACCGAAAATCTTTCAGGCAAGAGGCGCACTTGAAAGGTTTCTGGACATGGTGTTGGTGCTGGTTGTGAGAGATGGCATTACTGCGGACCGTGGGGTGGTTGGAGGACATAGTGCCTGTCTTTTGCATGTGGAAGGTACCGTGGATCTTGAGCTCCAATGTGGAGGTGACTGTCTGCATGCACACCACACAGCGGAAACCTGTCAGGGAATTCCTCAGGTCAGGGTGCATCTGGCAATGTTCCAGGAAGTCCTCCTCACTCTGCAGAGGCATCTTACAAATGCGGCAGCTGCCTGTGTCCAGGCTCTTGCTATGGGTGACCTTGTGCTCAGTCAGGGTGAGCAAGGAAGGGAAGCGCTCCCCACAGATGGGACACATGTAGTGTTTGACAGGCCCAAGGTGGGTCTGCATATGTTCCCTCAGCCCAGCCTCAGAGAAGAAGGTGCGGGAGCAGACATTGCACTTGTGGTTGCCCTTGATCATTTCAGCTTTCCTTTTCATCATGGCACTTTCACCAGGGCGTATATTGTGGTCTCTCAATTGGTGGTTAGTGAGGAGTGACTCCATGGTGTAAGATGCCCCACAGATGTCGCACCCATACATGGGCTCTGCAGTGTCCACCTCTTCCTCACTTCCATCATGGCTGTTGTGGGACTCGACCACAGATCCTCCTGCTGCCCCTGTACTATGGCTGTTGGTTAGGAGACCTTGTAGCTCAGCATCTTCTTTAGGCTGGCCATCACCACCGCTTACAGTAGAGCCATTAGCACCACAGTTCTGTGTCTTTCCCTCAAACACACAGTGTTTCTCCCTTAAATGCTTCTCCAACAGGACGATAGCATGGAAGGCCTTACTGCAGAAGCGACAGTTATACTTCTTGCTGTGGGTGGTGATATGGCACTGAAGCTCCACCTCTGTGCCAAAGGACTCCCCACAAAAAATGCAGCGATGGGCACGGCCCTGGTTTTCCAGATGGCTATGTTTGACATGTAGCTGCAGGTCTGTCTCATGCCTGAAATCCCAGTTGCAGGAGGTGCAGCGGTAGACCTTCTTCTCATTGCTGTGTTTTACAGCCAGGTGGAGCTGGGTAGACACCTTTGAGTCAAACACCTCCTGGCACAGAGTGCAACGAAAGAACACAAAGGTATGCATGTCGAGTAGGTGCTTCTGCAGGTCATCAACTGAAGTGAACTGCTTGTCACAACTCTCACAGATATAGTAAGTGGAGGTAATAGTGAAGTGAATTGTCACATGCTTCAGCAGGGACTCTTGGTTTGGGAACTCTTTGTTGCACTGTGGGCAGGTGAGTTGAGGCTGTAGGCCATCGAGATGAGTTTTTAGGTGAGTCTGGAAAAGGTCTAAGCTGGTATACTTGGCTCCACACTGGTTACATATGAACTCACTGGTAGCACGTGAGGCTGAGCTGCCTTGCTTCAGCATGGCAGTTTGTTCCACAGATATGGGAGAAGAGGGACTGAGAGTACGCAAGGATTTCTTTCCATTGTTGATGTAGTTCAGCGCCAGTGGAATGTTCTTGTGATTCTCCTTGATGTGCTTGTTGAGCTTCAGAACACTGTTGAATATGGGAGAATTGGTGCAGTACGAACAGGAGTACACCTCGACTATAGGCTCCTTGGGAGTAACAGCCAGAGGGGAGTCAAAGCGCAGGCTTCCCCCATCACAGTGAGTCTGACGAACATGCTCCTCCAAAGTAGCCTCTGTCAAGAAACCCATGAAGCATTGGGGGCAGAAGAAGGCATTGCTCTCCTTGGCCACAGGACTGGGAAAGCCATGGGAACAGCGGATGTGTTCCTGCAGGGCGTTGAGATCACTCAGCACCTCAGGGCAGAAGTTACACTGAAGGAGGGCATCAGGTAAGCTGGCTAACAGGGCAGCGTGGTCCTCTGCATTGTGGACCTGCTTAAGATGTTCATTTAGATTTAATAAAGAGGGCAAAACCTCCAAACAAAACTGGCAAGTATGGGCCTGCTCTGGCTTGTCCAGATGCATGGTTCGCAGGTGAATTTGAAGCACAGCCAAACTGGAGAACACTTGCTTGTTGCAGTAGATGCAACTGTAGGAAACTTTAGGCTGTTTGGAGGAACGTCCCATGTCTGATGTGTTCTGAGCAGCCCTCTTTCTCCTTCCCCTTGTCTTGGGAACAGGTGGCGCTGTCTCCACCATTGTGGAGCTGTCGACAGAGAGGTTCGAGTCAGGAGTGGTGCTAGAGACAGAGGTGTAACCCACAGTCAGCAAAGAAGGGCTGTTACTATGGTTACTAGATTCTGGGAGCTGGTGGATGTCCATGTGAGCATAGAGGTCCTCAACAGACAAAAAGTGCTCAGAGCAGATAGCACAGGTGTGACCCTTCCGGTCACGGCTGTGTGCCTGGTCAATGTGGGTCAGCAGGGTTCCCTCATCACTGAAGGGCTCATGGCAGTAGATACACTGCAGGGTGGCACCCAGGCCTCCATCCTCTGATGGCGAGCACTCAGGGTGGCACTCAGCGATGTGCCTCTGGAGCTCTTCTGGGACATCAAAGCCCTCCTCACAACGGCTGCATTTGCGGGTTTCTTTCAGCTTCCATTCATCAGCTCTAGAAAGGCTTGAGCTGCTGCCATCTTTGCCTCTTTCGTGTACTTGCATGTGGCCGTGGAGAGAGCTGGAGGAAAGGAAGCCTCGGCGGCACACAGGGCACTTGTGGGGTTTGTTGGAGGCGTGAGTTTTCATGTGGATTTTGAGGTGATCACTGCGGGAGAAGGCAGAGTCACACTCTCCACAGTGGTACTTCTTATCACCGGTATGTAGCTTCACGTGTCTATCGCGGCTGCGCTTGTGCTTAAACAAACGACTGCAAAAGGTACAGCTGAAAGGGAGTTTATCCCCGTGGCTCTGTTCGTGACGCTTGAGGAAGCTTAGGCGACTGAAGGACTTGTCACAGAACTGGCATGGGTATGGTAGGCCAGGGCCCCCTTCATCCTCGCCAAAGTCATAGTCCTCGCAGTGTCCTGGAGAAGTCTGATCCTTACTGGAGGGAGATGATGCTGGCCAAGAACACGATGGGTCATCCTCAATATCAGCACCGTCTGGAGAAGAAGACAGAAATAGGGAGAAGGAAAGAGAGCAAATAGGATATCAAGGGCAAGTCAGAGGAAAAAAGATGAAGAGAGAAAGAAAGAGTAAGAGGGGTGTTTGCTAAGACTGCATTAGCAACTAATTTGTCTCGTTCTTTTGAATAGAAAAGGTGGGCCACCATGGCGTTATTTGTCATAATAATTATAAGGTAGTGGTGTAAGAATTTAGAATTCTTTGCAACTTAGACCATTTTTTTCTTCAACATAAAACAATACCTCTCCTTAGGTGTTATCTTAAAAGTTACATTTAAATATGCAATTTAAAGTATAATTAGAGAAGAGAATAAGTGGAAATACTTTTACTACAATTAACCTTGTATGTGGCCATATAATGACTTAGCCCACTGTGACTCAAAACACAATCTCTGACATTTAAAGCCAACACAAGACAATGAGTGTACTTTAGTATGTAAGCCTGGCATGAGGTAAATTAGAACATTTCTATTATTCCTGAACAATTACTAGAATATTTTTGAAAAACAAGAACCCTTGAAATGACCTTAAGACAAGAGAAAAAAGCAGGGAAAAGCAGTTCTCAAGGGTGAAAGAGAAGATTAAATGTGTAATTTAGACTACAGCCATGCATAGCCTTTAGGAATGTTCCACTGCAAAATAGATGATTTTCATGAAACATGGGCCTTTCAGAACATCAGTCAATAGATATCAGATTATAGAATATGCATTATTATCATATTTGTCAGTGTGGTCTGCGCTAAGCTGTGAGGCAACTGATACTGGATGGATGAATGTGCCATGTGCTGATACAGGGGAAGCAACGAGGGGACGGGGGAACAGATTGGGGAAGACAACTGAGTGGCTAACTATCTCACTCAAGGACAAGCAGGTGCAGAGAATGACCAGGGAACACCAGCCAACTGACAATACGGCTCCCATGCGTGTTACAATTACTTTAACGTCTCCCTATACAAATCACTTATTTGCCGACATTCCTTTCCACTGCTGCACTGCACAGTGATATCAATGGAAAACACAGAACACCACTTTCCACAAGTTCAAAAGGTTACAGACCACTTCTTCCCGCTGCCGAATTCTAAGTGCTGTGAACTTCCTTACCTAAATAAAACAACGTAATCCCAACCCCTTCAGAAAAAAAAACTGTGTCAAAAGGCCAGAACTTGGAATGGGAAAAACAAGAGGAAACTGCAAAGATTTATGAGAGGGACTAAGGAAAAGCACAAGCTCTTTCCAGGATCCAACCTCTGTACTCTCCTTCAGCTGACAAATCTAAGTCTCTCTCTCTCCCCCTTTCTGTTGTTTTTGCTGGGAGATCTGCCCTTTGTCAGGATATCATGCCCTCTCTGAGCACTTACCCCCATCAGGGCCTATCTTCAGGAAACAGATGGGGTCGGAGGCCATTCCCTTGCCCCTCCAAACTGCTGAAAGCGGCACATTGACAGCCCACCTCCACACCGTGGCCCTCCCGGAAACCTCCCACCCCTGGCAAGGCGCCCACTCTGCACACACATCTCACTCAAGAAGCAAACCTTGCCTGATTTACTTGCTTTATCTCTCATACATGTCTCAATGTTTTCTCTCTCTCTCTCTGGTTTGAGGGAGGATGGGTGACTCAGTGCTATGCCCTCCTCCACAGAGGGGGCGGATCTGCCCTCTCTCACACTGCCTCCCAGGGTATAGGAGAAGAAGACAGTGTAAGAAGAATGACCCCAGCCAATGCCTTACAGTCAAACATATTGGCTTCGAGACAACAGTATGAAACAAACAAATAAATGGGCCTGTATACAAGGCTAAATGAAATTCTACTGTCTTAAATGAGGATGTCTTTGCCTTGAGACATTACTAAGCTGTCAGGACAACCTCATTCCATTTTTTTGTTTGTTTACTTGATGTATATTATTTATTTAGTGCCTTTACTCCAATAACACACATACATAAAGTCATATCTGTAGGGGACATGTGGGGGTTGCAAACAGCAGAGTTCAGCTAACAAATTGAACGTGTTTAGATGAGCAAATAGTTATATTAACATAAGGTTTGTGAAATACTACAGAAGCTGCTGAATAATAATATCATAGTATAATATTAATAATGCATTTTAATAATGAAATTCATTTCTCTCTGGGTTGCACCTTTTGTCCTATTAAAGGTATCATCATACCAATCTGACTTAAATATGTTGTATGTGTGCTGGACAAAAAAAAAACCTGATGCTGTAAAAAAACATGGTTGCTATGTTACTTGTCTTACTGTGACGGCCGTCAAAATGAAAAAAAAAAAGAAAGATCACATCTGTTTTTGGGCATTAAGAGTTGAAAATGTAAATTTCAGGTACATTGTCCCACATTGTGAGACTTACAACAGTTTCACTCTCTCTCACACACATAAGCTCAGTAATATACAAAAGAAATGCACATTGCACACCCACAAACATACCATATATGTGTACACATACATGTGCACATAGAATACCAATACAAGCGCAATGGCCGAAACAAGTGTGTGAACAACTGCAGATGAAAGCGCAATCTTCCTCAGGAGACCTCAAGAGGAAAGAGAGAGACTTGTTTTTTTCCTTCTTCACCCAGACAAGAAATGCCCAGGCCTCAGCAGCAGCCTGAGTAAATAAAAGAACGGGCCTTACTTCCCTGTCTCTCGGGCCGGGGGCCTGTGCACGCCAGCACTCTCTGTGCTGCTGCCAAAGGGGATGCTGGGGCCTGAAAAACTACACCCTGCAGCTGAAGGGCTGTCTTTGTTGGTCTGCCAAGGCCTTCCTGAGCATCCTCCAGCCAACAGCCTGTCACGTCCTGGGAGGAAGACCTCCATCTTAAGGCCTGTCCCTCTCTGGGAGTTCTGTCCCTACCCCCTCCATCTTTCTCTTTTAACTGTCTCCTATATGGAACAAAACAACCTCATTTGGAGTGTTCCTATAGGGGATGGCATAAAATGAGCCTTAGTCATATTTACTAGTAAGATATAATTTCCGCCATCAGTTACACTACATTAAAACTTTTTAAAGAATTAAAAAAAAAAGCCTAGCTTGTCAAGTTCAAGTATTCAATATCTGTAAGTTGAATTAGGATATCTGCAATAGCCACACAAATCAGTTTATCTCTTTACTCAAAATGCAAATGTAACTATTAAAAATTCCCCCTTCACACGCAGGTCTCCGTTTCCTCAAGCCAGTCTGAAGTACTCTTTGTGCACCACTTCCTCTATGCTCATTTATAGCAACCTTTCCCAGAGTAAATACTCCTGTTCAAATAAGTTCCTTAATGCTGGGAACAGGTAAGTTTGCCGTTTCTCTACACAGTGCCATAGCTTCTAAAATCCCTGAAGAATGTTTTGATTTATGCAATTAATGTTTTTGGGAATTAGCAAAATATATAAATATAAATTTAAGACAGCAAGTCATTAATTTTCTTGATGCCGTTGTTTCCCTTTGGAATATAATACATATGGTGGCAAACATTGTCTCAATTTTTCTTTAAAGGCTAAATGATACACATAATTTGAGAAGATTCATTACAATTGCATTTTTTGTAGACAGAACATATGATTTTTGGATTGATAATAATAAAACTGATAATATTTCAAATATATTAGTGGCTGGTGTGCTCATTAGTAGAATAATAAATAAAAAATATGTGTATGAAAAAGCGATACAAATCCAGTAAAATTCCCTTCCACTGACTCCAAAAGTGTACAGCAATACAATATGTGAGAGTTCGGTTCATAGAACAATTTGTTTGATAAAGAAAGAATAAGACAAAGCCTGTTATTTCTACATGTAAAAAATGAAAGAGCCAGACAGAAAATGTATAATTAATTCTCTTGTGAAATGTATTGCTAGGATGTTTGAGTTGAAATCTGGTGATGTACATACCATAAAAAATGTTGTTTGTTGTAGCTGTCAACAAAAGTGACTTATTAACAAAATACTGTAAAAAAAATCTATATCCCCAGTGCTTCAGCAAAGCTATTGTAATCGTCTCAAACCCAGACATACCTTTGTCTCCGCATTTTAAAGTTTTATGAAATGTGCTTTTATAATCAGTGCTGCAACATAAAAGTAAAAGCTGGGTGCTGAGTGAAAATAATGATGACCATCCCTCAACTGACTTTTTTGGTTTTGTGAGGGTTTTGTGTAACCTATATTTTGAAAAGTGTGATAAATAAATACATAAAGTTTTACTAAAATAATTACTTACTTTTTATCAGAGAATTTGAAATTTGTATGCAGGTTTTGTCCAAAGCTTATATGTTTATTAAACAGGCATTTGTGATTCTATTGTTTTCATCTCATAATACACCCTTCTGAAACCTTTCAGGGACCGTGGTTTGGGAATAACTCACTGCTGGCACTCAGACCTTCATGTCTGAGGTCCTGGAAGCAGTTCAAGATGGCTTATCACTGCCTAACAGCAACAGAGTACATCTCTTCTATTTAGGAAGCCAAACTCTTATCCAGGTCCAGGACCTTATCTTATCAGAAAAATGTTTTTGCTATCACTCATCTGCCACTTCTATAGCAAGCTAGACTTTGTTCAAAAGCCATTCTAGAGACGCAAAGGATGACCATGCTTTCAGCAGCCAGAACTTATCTTCCTCTGTGTTGTACCAGAGATCTGTACGTAGTGGTTGTCATAAGAGATGTGTTTGTGTGAGTGTATTTGTGGCACATTGGGGATTGGGGATTCATTGAATAAACAAAAAGCTGACAACTTGTCTGATGTAACACCATGACCCCACTTCATATTCAGAAAGGGGATCTTTTTACAGTTACTGGGAAAAGTAGTGAGCCTTCCCCATGAGACAATGCATGTGTCATCTCAACGCTTTTCCTGTTCTGATGCCCAAATAGCAATATGTGTCTGAACAACACGGTATCATGTACGGCCCTGTTTGTGACACAACCACTTAAGATCTAATAGAAGAGGTAGTGAGAGAAATTTTTACATTTGCTAAGACTCCAGTCTGTCTGACTGAGAGTGAGGGGGGTTCACGTTTGTGGGACTAATTCCAGTCAGATGCACGAATCACTCAGTTGATTCAGGACACAGAGCTCAGAGGACACAGAGCTATTGGAAGAGGCCCAGTGCTGGGCTTTACTCACAGTAGTCCTGCTACATCCCTGTTTTAAGACATCAAATCCAGTCAAAATGAAACACTGATAATTCCCAGTAGCTGTCAACAAAAGTGCCAGGTGGCTAGACATGGCTTTTTGCACCATGCAGCTGATTAACACACACACACACACACACACACACACACACACACACACACACACACACACACACACACACACATATATAAGCCAAACCAGAGGCATTTAAAGGGCCTTCTATTTACCATTAACCTCAGATATAGCATTGTCTATGTGTGCGGGTCTGTGTGTGTATATTCTGCCTGTCTCTCTCTTTTTTTCTTAGCAAACACAATATGTTTTTTACACATCACTGAGAAATGTCAGGTCCCTCTCCCCCCTTGCTACAGATCAATCAAATCCACTATGCTACAGGATGAGAAGGAGGGGTTGGGTGAGACAACTGGAGGAGCAGTGATCAAGGATGATATCTTTTACTGGATGAGGTAGAAAAACAGTAGATGAAATAAGGAATCACTTCCCGGGGATTCATCAGTATGGTGGCAGCGAGTTACTCTGGGTTAACATCATGTACACAACACATATCTGCACACACTTGGAAGAAAAATGTACACATCCCCAAACTGTAGTCAATGGGGATTTTTTCACACAGGGCCTGACACAAAGAGCTGGGACATCAAGCACTGTCCTGACTCTGTGGTCTGGGTGTCCATTATTCTAGCCCTCATGGCTCTGTCTCTCAACCATGGGGAAGCGGCAAACTGTCAACTACTTTGTCCACATTACCCACGTCCCCCGACTCAGACAGGAGCACTTGGTCACTGTCCCAGAAATCACAGTGCCCCAGTGGCATCCCAGGAAAGTTAGACAAATGGAAGGCCAGAGAAGGAAAAGTAGGGCGGCCAGTCATCCTTTACTAGGCTTTTTCTTTCCATGATAGTGAGACACAATGAAAGAGTGGAATTCCATTACTTATCGCAGAGATGTGTACCTGCTACACTGATGTCTTTCCACAAACATGGAGAAACTGAAATCGATGATGATAATCAATGATAATGTTTCTTAAAATCTGCCTCAATGTGTTTCCTGTGAAAATTTGTGTCATATAACAATCCATAACTGCAGTGTTTGAACTTTGAAAGCATGCCAGAGATGATTTATTGCCGGATAATACACACATTGAGGTCAACAACACACTTTAACACATCATTTCTATGTCAGGTATGGATGAAAAAGCTTTTAAAGATGCTATAATTCACACTCACTGTATGAGAAACATTTAAGATAAATAACTGTTTAAAATAGAAATGGCCATTTTTACAATTTGCAGGAAGGTTGTCTTGTATCATAACGTTTGGCACTGCCTGGAGTAGGTTATGCATTTTTCTGCAAGAGAAGTTTAGCCATACTGTACATTAGGGCAGGGCAAAGTCACAGAGACAGGGTTAACAAGAAATTAAATTGTCAGGAGTGGTTCATTTTGCTGCTTTCAAAATTAAGTCTTTTTTTCAAATGAGAAAAGGGAAATTAATGAGAGGACAAGAAAAGGAAGAATTTAATTACATCATTATTCAAGAAATGTGTATTTGGGGTTCATAATAGGTTACTATTTAAGAGTGCAGTGGGTGGGCTCAAGGGCTAATGTTGATGTCTTATTGTTTCAATTAAATTTACCTGATTTGAAGTGTTTGAATTATTAAAAGTGAGTTACACTGGCACCAAAAGTGTATTTCAGAGTTTTCACTTCATAAATGAATGAGTATTTATTGCATACAGGTGGATACTATCACCATGGCAAAACATCTTAAAGTGTAATCCTTTAATTATAGGTTATCAGGCAGCCATTATTAAGCTTTAGTAGAGGAAAGACCTAAAGGTGTTGCAAAGCAAGATGGTTGGAGCTGTGTTTAGGAGCAGTTTGTGTGTGGGAGTGGGGTGGTGGTTGTGGTGTCATCTCCCCTAGAGCTGAACGGCTGGTGGTGTGGAGAGGAAGGACAGTTGACCACTTCAGGTAGACTAAGGCACAAACAGGAAGGAGGCTGTTCCCCAGGTCTTGGCTGGACCAGCAGCCACAGTGAGCCTCCCAGGGGGAGAAAGGAGGATGACAATCTGTCCCCCAGCATGCACCTTCACCGCCTGCCTCACTGCACTGGCTCTAAGGGAGTGCTGGGCCAGGCGGGACTGGGCTGGGCTGGGCTTCAATAGGCAGGGGAGCCTCTGTGTGTATGTGTGTGCGTACTGTTCCCTCAACACTGCGGCAGACCAGGCGCAGGACCCAGTGGACAGTCAGCTAGCCAGTCAGCCAGTCAGCCACTGTGAGAGATGCTGCAGCGCTGTGCTGTGCTATGCTGCTATTCTACTAATATCTCCTCACCGTGCGGAAGTTCAGTTGGATGCTCTTTTATTTTTCCCCATTCTTAGTTAGTCATGGAAATGTGATTTATGTGATCAGCATGGAAAAGAAAAAAATGTTTTGCGCACAGAAATATGCTGAGTTATTGTATGGTTGCTTCATTAAAATAGGGTTTGCTCTGCAAGTTTCAAGAGGCGCTACCCATTACTTAAAACCAAGCACAACACTCACTGAATTCGGAAAATAGGGCTGAATTCTTTTTAATCAAACTCAAACCTCATAGTGACCCATAAAACTTGGACTAGACTTCAACAAACAAATATTTCACTTTTAAAGGATGACTTCAGACACTTGGACTATTTTTAAAAAGGACAGTTAGCCTGCCAAGTGCCTATAAAAAAAAGTCTTATATCAATACTTCTTTTTTTTCTCTGCAGCAGTACAACGAAAATCACATGCATATGGACAAACAACCCTAGCAACTGAGTCCTGTGTTAGCTTTAGCATTAGCATTCATAAAAAAAAAAAAAAACTAAAAAAAAACCTGGCCCTGCTTCTTGACCCATGACCTTTGGTTCCCCTGATTAATACACTGTGGCTCTATTTGATATCTCCTCAACGCCATCCCAGCTTGTCAGTGGTAAAACAACTGGAGACAGCCCAGGAGGGAGACGAAAACATGCATCTTGGAGAGTAGAGCGGGAGGGGAAGAAAAACAAGCATCAACTCAAGCAAGACGATGTATTTTCATGCATCCCTGTCTTAAATGTCAAGATTTCTTAACCCTCAGTGACTGCAGCACTGACACCTCTCCAAGGTTCAACAGAAACCGCATTCATTAATAATTAGCTTAGCTGTGAGGACAGGGAGAGAGACTGAGAATGAGGGAGTGAGTGAGACGGGCTAAAATTTAAACTTCTGTCCTTTCCCGAGAGAATCGAATTTCACTACAAGTTTTTTCGTTCTTCTTCATTTCTTGTTTTCTTGGTGTGTTGGCCAGAATCCCGCAGGCGGCCAATGAACGAGCAATTCAGACGTCGCATCAGCCTTACTACTCCCTCCTCTCCTTAATCATGGCTCTAATACCCTCCAGATGAATAAACATCTTCATCCCCTCTCCGTTAAAGCCAGAAGGCTCCTCCGCTCTCGAATCCAAGTACGAGAGACAGAAAGAGAGAAAGAAATGGAGAGTTGAAGAAGGAGCACAGGCAAAGGATGACAGATGGAAGGGTGGATCAATGTCGAAATGAACCAACAGCAAAGTAACAAAGCCACGGCAAGATTTTCTGGTTCTTCCCATAATTCGTCTGATCTATTTCCCCCTTGACACAATTATCACAGTCCTTCTAATTATTTTTCTCTTCTTAAACAGATTTCTAATGGCAGGCTGTGTTTTTTTTTTATGATCATGTTTGTAAAGTGGAGGCTTTGCGAGCTGTTGTGCAACCTTGTCGCCTCAGACTGTGTCCACAGACTGCACAGGAAGGGGGAAGGGGGGAGGAGAGGGAGGAGGCAGTTGGGGGGGGGGTGGTCTCAGGAGAATGGGCCAGGCCCCAGACCAGCACTTCCCTGGCCCAGTAACTGTGCCAGAATACTCATGACATGTGTGTACAGTATGTGAGCACAAATGGCAGACAGATTTAGGGGTTTGCTTTGTTTCCCCTTCTATTGTTTTCTGCTGGTATCCAGGCAGCTCATCATCATATCTTAATACTACTAGCCTAAGTATTATGAAAACACACACACACACACACACACACACACACACACACACACACACACACGCACGCACGCACGCACACACACTCATAAATGCACACAAACATGCACACATGCCTCACGGACTGAAGCAGTTCCTTCTGTGCCCTCACCCTCATCTTCATTTGCAGAACAGGGCTGGAATATGAGGCCTGAATACAACCAGACAAATGACTACAGGGCATTTTACTTATTCATCCATCACTTCACATTGATTTATTCCTGTTTATCTATTTATCAGCTAGAAAAAAAACCCTTTGGATTGTTTTGCTAAAAGTTCGCATGCTGATGTACTTAGTGGAAAACTTTCAGGGTCACTGTAGAAGAATCCCTGAAAGAACTTATCAAGGTTCATCTTACCTTTGAATACCCTCCTCTCACTCCAGCACCTCAATGTGGATATGTCTCTCCCTATTTACATAGGCCCAGCACTCCTTGGCTTAGTAACCATTTACTTAGTTACACACCACCACCTGGGAGGCTATTTATGTCTCTCTCAGGAGAGGAACTCAGTATGACTGCCAACCAGCACTTCCGTATGAATTATCATGCATTCAGTACCAGTAAACTTGAGGAAAGATCTCAGATGTTCAGTTTGATTTTACATTGAAAATGTTTCTTCAGAAACCATAATAAGTGAATACATCAAGTATTCAAGGTGAGTCTTGTTATAATAAAAATAGAAATGTTGAAATCTTTTAGTTTTTTGTAGATATTGTGACAATTTTGTAGATGCAACTGTACTGCAGTAATTAGTAGTTTTCCTTCTAATATGTGGTAATCTAATGTCTATCAGAATGTGCAGCTCACTGTGATGAACTCATTTCAAGGATCATAATTCAGGAGAGTGAATGTAATAGTCCCCCAATATCAGTTATCACTGACAGCAACATTCATATCGGCTAATTACTTTTCATTGGGCTGTTGTAGAGGAGAGGACATCAGCCTTTATCTGTATATGAAAGAAGGAGACATTACTGTGGAAGAGCTAGTGTTACTGTACCGCTAATATAGAGACGTCATACAATGAGATGGTAATAAAACCTGTGTCACTACTCCAGTTATCATACTTGGCTACTTTAAATATCAGGAGAATATTACAACGTAAGGTGACCTTTAATTAAATTTGGCATGCAAATAAGTTGACAAGTCAGGAAGAGAGTGAGAGAAAGAGATGTTCTCAGATTACCACTGGAGTCCTGAAGACACACATAACAGCCTACCAGCCTGGTAAAAGGATCCATGCTGGTTTTTTTTTTTTTTTTTTTTTTAAACCAGAGTACATCCACCACAAACATAAGAAGCCAATAGGTCAGAGCAGTGCTTTCTCTCCTACTTAATTTGTATTTTCCTTAGAGTTCTTGGGTTAGTGAGGTGACTGTCATCTCTGCGGCTGTTCATTGTCTGAGGTAGGAGTTGGAGTTGGGGAACATAATCCCACGCACTATGCATACAGCAGGGAAGAAATATGGGCACAAAGGTGGTGCACGGCCCCTTGGGTAATTTGTAAAACATGAGCCATGGCACCTGAGCGCCATTCTGAAACTCGGGTCAGGTGACTCAGTCACAGGTGCACCATGGGAGGATCTCTGGTGAGGAGGCACACCTCCCACTACAGGGCACAGTGGGCAACACAATGTTTTCTAAACATGGAACTCTCTTGAAAGTTGCTTCTGTCTTTATTTTTAGGAATGTGTTGAGCGCTGAAAATATCGCAGAGGTGGTAGCTACATTGTTCTTCTTCATGTTTTTGGGAACTATTTGCTTGGGTTATCAATTTGCATCTACAACTGAAGGTAGAAGGTCAGAGATACTGCACCTTTCCTCTACTAGATTAAATGTTGTCATTGCTTTACACCAATGAACACAACAACGATGCACACATATTATACATGCCTGAGCCCACACATGTCGCTTTAATAAGAAGTCTTGATTAGGATTCGGCAGACATAACATCCCGCATGCACGGTCTCTGCTTTGCTAGGCCTCAGATAACCTTTATCCTATAGGGTTTAATTAATGTCAGCCAGTCTACTCTGCCTTTCAGAAGGAAACGACTTATTCCTCTGCCCTCATGAAGCCCAAATCCCTCTGTTTCACTGGTGAGGCTGGCTGCCTTGTTTATCCCAACTACAGGTACTACTCCCTATTAAGGCCAGCACTTGTTACAGGGAAAAGGTTGAATTATTTACCAACAGCAGAGAGGGAGGAAGAGAGAGGGAGAACGAAACAGAGAGAGAGGGGCATTAGGTACATGGAATAAGATTTTTATGTTGTTTTTTTTTCTGAGGTTATGAACGAGGCAAGATTAACGATCCATGGACATTAGATACAGGTGCTGATTACCAAGGAATAGGGCATCATTGCATACAGTAAGTAGAAAATAAGGCCATAGAGAAGGGTGAGTGAATTGCCCCAAAACATTATGTATTAAATCTCTTTGATGAGAAACACCTTACACCCTGCGCTTTAATAGTATAGTTTCACACATTTGATCATGTGTAAATAGATGAATGTGTTTTGTTAAATAGATACCAAGGTTGCTTGAGCGCACTCTTCACCCAGGGCAAACTGCATTCTATCTGCATCTCAGCCTCTCTGCACAATACAACAAAACATACAGAAAACAAAAGGGAGCACAGAGGGGGAGAACGAAGAGACAGACCAAACAATAAACTCAACCACAAGAGACAGAGTTTGACTTTGTGTGTGTGCTTGTGCAGTGTGTGTGTATTGAAGAGGGAGACAGAAAGCGAGAGGAGGACGAGGGAGATGAAGACAAATGCAGAAAGGGAGAGAGACAGAGGGCGGCAGAGAAAACGAAAGACAGAGGGAGAAATCAAATTTGCAAGAACATAACAAAAAGCTGTATCTCCGACAAAAGAGAACACACAAGGGTATTTGTCTAGCTGTCTGCACCAGCAGGATCCTCTGAAAGTTTATTAAACTAGAACCCTTCAAGAGAAGGCAGAGAGTAGTAAACTATACTACTGGGGAGGAAAAAAAGAGAGGGAGAGGGAACAGGAGTGGGTGGGGGGGGGGGGGCTTGAAAAAGAAAAAAAAGCTAGCTTTTCAGCCTCTGTCTCTCAGAAATTCTTTTATTTCAGCCATGCATTAAGTAACCTCCCCACTGAGTTCTGCTCCCCTTCCTGGTGTGGATAAAGCCGTCCCTCGGGGGAGCCGCTGGTAATTTCCAGCTTCGCCAGAAACTCAGGTATTAGAAAAGACCGCTTGGGGACCTGCCACAATATACCTTCACAATTTCATACGCTCTGAAAAAGAGGGAGCCCCTCCCTCGCAGCCTACCCCCACCCTCCCAGTAAACCCCCTCGAGGGTCCCCAGTTCAAATTTCTGAAGTGCAGACAACGGGTGTATGTGTGGGGGAGGGGAGGGTGGTGGTGGGGGGCCCGTGGGACTGAGCACCAGCAATAGAAAATCCACTGCATAGAGGAGAAAAAAGCATTTCCTCTCTGGTCTGGCAGGAGTGCCTTTTTTCCCCTGGCTCCCACCAGAGGCTTTTTACAAAACATGTGTTGCTGACATGTTGACAGATTGCTCAGTGAAGTGTTAGGCGCATGCACACGGCTGGCCATTTAGGGGGACATGGCTTCCTACCCAACATCCTCTACCTGAGGCACCATGTTTTATACATCATCCCCCAAAGAAAAAAAGGAAACAATAAAAGGTAAGGGAGTTGCTTCCTTTGTGAGGAAAGCAGAATATCAGAGAGCAGAGAGAGACTGCGTATAATGCTGCCTTAGCTGAACTGCGGTGATAGGGAGGAGCAACGGAAGTGAGAATAAGGGAGGGAAATGGTTTGAGGCAGGAAAGACGGAGATAAAGCAGAGAGGTGGGAAAAAGAGCTTGAGGATGGATGCATGGTATGCTTATGTACAGCAGGTGAGCTTGTCAAACCAATAAAAAGCCCACAAGACCTCCTCTTTGTCTTCCTGTGTTGAAGCCACCAATAGCAGGCGAGCGGATAGAATCTGATCAAAGGCCAGCTTCCAGATCCAACTTCTGCTCCTATCAGGGTATCGACAGCACACGTCTTAATCGCCCTGCGGCTCTAAAAGTGCTGCCGTGGCAACAGGATGGAAATGGGGATCATAATGTATTCATGGTGCCGGCGACCTGGGGGCTGCGGAGCGTGCTCTCTGGGGACCGCACTTTACCCAGAGCCAGACGTGTCTGGGCAAAATCACTCCACACAAGACAGCAGCAGAATACTGAGGAGCCATGACAGGATGGAGGGAGGGAGAGAGAAAGAAAGAGAAAGAGGGCAGGCAGCAGAGAGATGCTGATAGAAACGGAAGATGATAATAGAAAACAAAGATGGAGAAGGGTTGGGACATTAGAGGTAAACAACAGCTGCTGAATGGTGTCAGAGATTACAGTAAAGAAAGGAGAAATGGTTGTATTACTCCAGTACTCAATTGAAACTTCAAAACACAAAAGACAAAAGATCTGAGGCTTGAGGAGGAAAAAAAACAGGATGTGATTGGTGGAAAGGGGCTTGCTGGGATGAGTGGCTCTACCTTGAGAAGCCTGATGCTGCTTGACCAGGTGGGTGGTTGGCTGGGAAATAAATTGCAGAGGAAATTGGTCCAGATTATCAGGGCCACAAAGAGACATGGCCCTTTGGCCACAGGCGAGGATGGATAAATGGCTAGATGAGTAAATGAACAGAGGGATAGAGAGGGAAGATTGATGGCTGAGCAGATGGATGGTTCAGTTGGATTGAGAGTCCAGTTACCCACCGCCCCGCAACCCCGATACTCATCCTATCTGCTCCTGAAAAATAAGTGCTTACATTGGCGATATATCTTGTTTTTTTCTCGCTGAATGTAATGCGCTCTCTGACCCTTTCCACCCTAATGATCTCCCCCTCCTCCTCACAAACATACACACACACACACACACACACACACACATATATACATACAGAAACACACTCAAAGACTCATACACACCTGCAAAAATGCTCACACGCACAAACAAACAAACACAAAGCTATAGCCTGACCTGCTTTTCCTCAACAGGAGGGCAGCTACAACAGGCACCATGCCAGGTAAACATCCTCAAGCCTTGTGCACTCACTGCAGAGGGTAAAGCTCAATGCTGGAAACACACTCTAAAATACAAGGAATAGTCAATTATGTTTAGGACTGGGAAGACATTCTTAGAATATATATTCCTCTTACACAGCCCACCTGCTGTATTTTGAAATAAAAAATAAAAGACACAACTTTTGCTGCATTTTAGATTCCATCTGTAACAGAAAGTCATAACACTCTCCCGTAGAGGTGATGATTCAAATGCATTAAGTCTCCCAAAATGAGAGGATTCACCTGCAGATTGCGGTGCGTCCTTCTGCACTAACTATCCTCCACACGTAGTACACCCTCAGGCATTCAATCTAGGGCCACAGACAACTCCCCTGTCTGTCTTTCCTCCTTCCCTTTAGCTGACAGGTTCTTCGACTGCTAAGCTCCAACACGGACCTCTGTGTTTGTGATGACTGTGCAGAGCAATCAAGGGAGAGAAAGAAAAGAAAGAAAGACAGAGAGCAAGCAAGAGAAGGAATGATGAAGAGGGACGAGAGACGGAGTGCAGGCGAAGAAGAGGTAGAGAGAAACAAGGACATCAACAACGTGTTCTCACAGAGAGATGACCCCTGGCCATCCCGAGGCATCTGGTTTATCTGGCTGTCTGGGTAAGCCACGCACACACCTAATGACTCCAGCCTGGTCCATGTCCCATAGGTTTTTTTATCCCGGATTACGGATGGGGAATGACAATGGGCTGGTAAACTACTATGTCTCACGTCTAAGAGCTCATATCAGACAAGGAGTTCTCCATGATGAAAAGACTGGGGTGAGTTGAGAACAAGGTTCAAAGTTTCTGAGAAGGTTATGTTATCAGTTTCTGAATTATATTCAGAATATGTTGTAACATTAATGAATCCTTTGAAAAAGTTTACAATAATTGGTTTAAGACATATAATTTTAATGCTTCTGTATTGCTGCTTTGTATGCACCATAAATAGTATATTACTTCTCAAACTGAAGGTCAAATATACCCATAACTCTGAGTTGCGCATAACGTTGGGGGCCAATATGGAGATGCAGTTTGGATTCTAACCTCTCTCTTTTTTTTTCTCATGTTGCATGGCGATGCTGAACAGACCTCAATCTACTTCTGCGGTGGAGATTAGTAATCATCTAGGGTCTTCATATTGATGGCCAGGCTCAGCTTGTTTGCATATTTACTGGCCTCAGAGCCCAGTCGCCTGAGGTGAGAAGCAAATTACATTTCTGCTTACCCCCACGCGCACAACCCTCTCACACTCTTTCGATTTCTAACCCTCGTTTTCTCCTCCTTTTTTTTCCAACCTCATTTCTCTTAACATGCTGATCAGTCATCTTGCAGTAAGCATCCTTGCCTGCCCAGGTTGCATCCGAATAGTGGTCTCATTTGGCTAACATCATCACAGTGTAATCTTGTTGGAGAGAGCAATCAGTTTACTTTGGAATTAGGTATTCCGTTGGTGGGCCCGGAGAGAGGGAAGGCTCAGAGGGTTTAAAGGATGCAAACGAAAGCATGCTCTCCAGAATACAGTCTTGAGCCTGATTGGGTGATAACAACCCACACAGTCTCCATGTGAGAGTAATGAATGGCCAATGGGAGGCCTGAATAATAATGCAATTGGATTAAAATCCAATCACACGATGGTTTTGTCTGTTGACTTTGTTTGTGGGGTATGTTCTACAAACCAAGTTCATGATGAGAAAGATGCATCATGCTTTGACTGGGGGCACATAATGTCCTAATATCAAGATTACCACTCTGTTTACTACAGCCCAATCTCTCTTGGCTGTCAGTCAGTCCTGCAGGATTTTGTTGATCTGATTTTAGTGTGCATGCATTGCATATACAGTAGAATGAGTCGGATAACATGATGAAGTGATGGTAACCGTAGATGTTCTTTGGTGTCTTAAATCAGTGGATTATTTAGAGAATGGCTACCACAGGTGGTGAGTTACTGTTTAATCAGAGATTTTAATGTCTTGGTTTATCGCAGAGACATGTACCAAGCTGGCACACTGCAGCCTTCTGCAGAAACCCTGCCACTCGTTAGGAGGCCATCTCTTAGGAGAGGCTCTCTGATCAAATCGATTGACTCCTTCAGGAAGATCGATCAGCCAGGCAGGTTTGAGGTGGAATAGATTAGATGACCTTTACATTTTCAGTGGTGTTGGACCCCCCACTGTCCACTGCTCTTAACATTAAGAGGACATCTCTGTACTACCTGACAGCATGACTTTACTGTCAAACATTCTGTACTGACACACACTGTTGCCTCTGCCAAAGCATAGTCCAGCTGGTGGCCTCGGAGACCTTAAACGACACCCATCCTGCCCATAAAACTAAATTTATGAACCCACCTTCCAGTCCGAAAATGGCAATTAGCACTAAGGAACAAATGTGTTACTTCACATGATATTTGAGAATCCCTGTCCTTGTGGGTGGCTGAACTCCCCATATCCTGAAGTATAGGAGTGGCTGTTCCACAGAGCCCCATAGCAGCCCCCACCCAAACACTACCCCCTGGCCAACAAAAACAACCCCTGGGAGGGGTATAGGAGAGGGGGAAATGTTGAGTCGGTGATAGTGTAGCCCCGAAGTTCCCGAAACCACAGTGGCTAGCAGGATGCCGTCACAGCTGGCTCCACTTCTTCCTGTGGGCCTGCTCCACAGAGCTCAGTCTACAGGGAGACATAAACCTGTCGGACTGGTCACTCTTTCCACCGCCCTCCATCTCCCTCCTTCCTTTCCTCCCATTACTGGCAAGTTTGGCAAAAGCCATCTAAGGAAAAAGCCCTATGGGGATCAATGTGCAGTACATTTCCACACAGGCATAAGCAAAATCCTATGACCTTTTCATTAGGGAGGATTAACATGATTCAAAAGCATGTAGACTAAAGGTTTCTTTTAGGTGTCTGTGAATGAGGTACATGTTGATTTGTGAACTTGTCTTTTGTCTCAAAGTCATGTTACATTCTGTTGACTCCTGGTGTAAATTATCGTAGAGAAACATGCCACCCAAAAGCTCTTTGACATTTGATATGCAAATACTGAGTGTTAATTAATAAACCAAGTGTTTGTTCATGTTAAGCACTTCACATGATTGTTTATAAAATCTAACCAGAGCAAATAAAATGCTCATTTGCTACATAACACACCACACACCTGTTGAGGTGCTATCTGATCAAAGGAACTAGGAACTTACTACAAAAAAGTCTAAAAAGACCATCTTAAACTCTTAAGCTTCTTATTATTAGCATTCATATTTACCACTAACATTGTATTTTATAATTAACAAAGGCATGAATAAGTACCAAAACCTTGCACATCTGAGTGGATGCAAAGAAGAGAGAGAGAGAGAAAAAAATCTACATTTCACAAAGCAAACTCAGTCCAGAATGTCCATAAAGTTTTTAAAATACATTTTTGCCTTTTCTTTGTGCCTAGTTATGTTTCTCTGTATCTAGTTCATCATTATTCTAGTGAGCAGTCCCACGTTTGAAAGAGAAAAAAGAAAATCATTTGAATTCTGGGGACCCAGAGGAGAGTGAGCAAAACCCAGAGGTAAGATCCAAGCTCGCTCTCCGTGCCCTTCCGTTGGCTGCCTACCTGGTAAACATCTCCACAAGCTCCTTGCTTTCAAAACACGTCAACCGGTGCCTATGTACTTTAGACTGGCCGGCCAAGCAGGAATAGAGACTTTATTTGTTTTTTACTTTTTCCTGTTTCTCTTCCGAGCCATCGCACATAACCTGTCTGGCATTAATGATGTTGTTAATAAAATGCGGCTGGTCTGTGGGTGGATTTGCCTGGCAGGCCTGGTGCCTGTCCTTCTCAGAGATAAGCCCACTGCCGGCCTTATCTACCTCCCACAGCCCCACCCAGCAGTGCCGTGCACTGGACACACAACCAGTCAACTCATCACTGGCTAATTACCACCTCTGACTGCCTTACAAAGCAGGCCTGGACTCACATCGCTGCTGCAGCTAAGATTGGCTCTTCCCTACCTTGACTGTGTCTCTCTCCATTTCTTTGTCTTTTTCTACCTGTCCCTTTCTCATTCTCATTTTAAACTTCCCTTTTCCTTCCAATTTTTCAATATATTTAGTTTTTCTCTCCTGGCTAGATTTGTCCACTCTGTACTTTATTTGTCTCAGCCAACTGACAATTTTGAAGAATTTCCAGTGAGTTTTGCGGCTATACTTTCCAACTGTCACTAGGAAGGTAATATGCAACAGTTTCATTGTGGGTGGTCAGGTAAATCCTGTGCCTACCTTCCAGTGTATGTCTATGAATTTTGAAAAGACCTAATGCCATTTATGTTGCAGTTTCTCGGTATGGGCTTAAGCCATTTGTGAGCTGGAGTCAGTTCAGTCTCATAGCTTCAGCAGAGCAGCCGAAGTCACTTGTGTTACAGAGGGAGGGAGCGGTTTCTTTTATTCAATTGTTTTCCACTTCCACGAGCGTGTGCCAAGGGGGAGGAAAGCGCCGGCTTAACACGCTCTGCAATTCAACACGGCCAGACGCAGTCCTATTAAGATTTAATGTGCCATTCTTCTGCTTGTGCCGCTGAAAAAGACTTGCAGGCTGAGGAAGAGAGTGAACAAAGAGCAGGCAGAGCCAGGGCCAGGGAGAGATGAAGAGAGCAAGAGAAACCGAGACAACTGCTTCATGGCCAGGTCTTTGTCACACGACTGAAGTCAGTAGTTTCAAAGGGATACTACATAGCGGAGGGGGAAATAACAACAGTGTCGTTGATATAGTGTTTTCACTCAGTGTGTGTAGTTCTGGGTGAGTACATGAGATTATCTCTGTTTTGTCCACATGTCATCCCTGCTATTGTGGCTACCTACTTAAGAAAGAGGTCAACTGGATGAAGTCACAGCATGTGTTTAGCCTCTTGGGCGATGAATTATATGTCATCTAAAATGCAAAGTGCAAGCACGCAGGTGCTGTGAGGGAGCATGTGTAGGCGCGTGCCCGTTGATACGTGTACGTGTGTGTATTTGTGTGTTTGCATGCCTAAGCGGATGACTGATTGAGCAAACAAATACGTGAAAGATGGAGTGTGTCAGATAGAGGGGGATGTGAGTGAGGGAGGCAAAGAATTGCAGTGCTGGCCATTGTCTTTCCTGCCTTGAACACAAAAACACAAGCATAAAACGCAGGCTCTTCTATTCTTATTTTGATTGTTTTTCCACAGAAAATGCAGTCCTCATCTGACAAAGACCAATAAATACTTTATACAGTGCATAATGTGTGCGGTGTGAAGCACAAGGGAGAGAGAAAGAGGGTGTCCTCACGAGGGCATATGCTTTGAATTCCTAATGACACTCCTGTTAATGTTACTGGCACTGTCGCACAGAGAGGAAATGCACAGGGATGGAGTCAAACATCTACTATAATACTCCCTTTCTCTCTATTTCTTTCTCTGTCTCTTTTTCTCTCTTTACCTATTCCTCATTCTCACATAGACACTCACATGGAACATGCCCCCCACATAAACACATACACACAGGAAGGACTCAAGCCCAATTCTGAGAGCTCACTCTAGCATGAGGTCTCTTTTCAGTGGCTGCGTTGTGCCAGAAGTAGCTATTCTCCCCTGACCGCCTCTCCTCCTTTCAAAGCCTTGTAATCAGTGTGCTGCTCTTTGTACCAGGATGTCGCAAGACGCCCCGGCAAAAACACAGCAGAATTTCTGATGAACGGCAGTGGCTCAGAGTTCGGCTAATCAGGTCTTGCTCATGTCGCTTTCCTCTTATGTGAGCCCTTTTGAAGCAAATAAAGTCGTTGCAGTTTGGCACATTCTTCTTGGCAGCCACAACGCAGCTGTTGGATCAATACACAAAGTTGAAAGTTGAAAAAACCCAGTACAACCAATAGCAGCCTGTTGGAAACAGTTAGTAGAAAACATGGACTGCCAGGAGCCTGTTCATAGTTGAGGGTATTACTGAATGTTTCCATGCTCCTGACCCAAAGACTTGATGTAAATGAATTCAAACACTTCAAATACACATGTCATGGTTAGGAATGGAAGGAGGAAAACATATATCAGTGGGTTTAAAAAATGTGCCTGATTCGCCGTCACAAACAGAGACTTCATATATACAAATGTGTCTAAACTATTTCATCATATTACCACCCTCTGCATTGTGGGGAGATCTTATTGTTTTCACAGAGTATTAGTATTTCATTTGTATTTTTCTCATAAATCTGAAATGTATTTTATTGAAGCTGAGTGCATTTTGCAATGTCTGCAGGGAAGAAGAAAGGGGAAATCTACATAATATAAATCCATATATGGCCCAGTTATCTCTCTCTCTTTCTTTGTTGCACCCTCTCTGATTGATTCCTTTATCTGAGGGAAGCAGAAGACATGCTCTGTTTGCTCGCACAGTGGCCGGATGGAAAACAGAGAAAGACACTTATTAAAAAGGTCATCTCACAGAGGGTTAAAATAGCAGGGCATGGATCTCTCTGGGGGGAGCAGCCATGCCCCTCCTCTAGTGAAGGACACAAGAAAAGGTGTTGCTCAAGGGAGCTGGACCCATAATGAAAGAATGGCCACCAGGCTGACAGTCCATGTGTGCACTAGGCTATTCAAATACCTTCAGAGACACAGAATTGGAGAACTGACACTGAAAGACATTGTGAAAATGCAATCTTTTTGAATTAAACTCTGAGCTAGAGATGTTATTTTTATTTACAGTGTGGGCTAGCTAGTAAACACAAGTGGAAATGAGCTGTGGAGCGCGGTATTTCTTTGGCGTTCAGGTCTGAAGGCATGTTTCCTTGCCTACCATTGCAATCTCATATCTAGCAAATGAACATGTCTTGTGCCAACTGAGAACAAAAGTCAAACTACAGACACAATTTCTCTTTCTCTGTGAAGGATCAGTAACAATACAAGGGTGTACAGACAATACAGCAAGACAGTGAGACAAAGCTTTTGTGAAGTGTTTTTGGAAAGGCCTATGGAATAGCAGTGCCTCCAGCCTCCTGTCTCCTCCCCAGGGCAGCCTAAAGCCCTGTCGGCAGGATGCTGATCCCCACACGGAAACCTGATCCGCAGCCATCCTGGAGCCGGCGGGGGGACGGGGGAGCGTTCTCCCCCCGCAGAGCCGCTCCACTTCTGCCCCAGAGTTAAAGGGGTGCTCTGGGGGAACATTCCTCTAGCCCTGCCCCAGCCAGCCTCCACTCTCAACTCTCTAGAGGAGCATTCTTCCAGCCCTGCCCTAGCCTTCACTGGGATCTCCTGGGGAGCATTCCTGAAGCCCTGCCCCAGCTCAAGACGAGCTCCCTGGGGACGCATTCCTGCAGCACTCTCTCTCTTTTTCTCTCCCCATCTCCCTCCTTCTCCCTCACTCCCTTTCTCAGGCTCTTGCCTTCCTCCGCAGTCCAGCATTAGCGCGATCAATAGCACCGATCGCATCGGGGACACGAGGCAATCCATACCCATGCATTCCCTTAGCGCACTGCAGTGGTCACGGCTTAAGTGCATGGAAAGGTGTTATACCTCCACCAGATGAGGGGGGAGACAATGGCCACCATTGATCGCGGTGACATGTAACATCTTTTTCTTTCTCTCTGTCCATCTGGGTGTGGTCGACATGCAGCGAGAATCTGTTTAGACTTTGTTTTGTCTGTTTTGTCTCAGTCTTGTTGTGAAACTTGTGTTTTACATTATAACAGACGCAAAGGATGATGAGACCCAGAATACACATGTGAGATAGTGGGTATGGGCATGTCTGGTTCTAGTAATACACTGTATATGCCTATGGCATATCAGCTGGGGGGAAAAAAGCTGAGTTCTGTCAGGGAACAGCAAGCAAATCTCTATATGTGGATTGGTTCCAGTCAAGCTCTGCAATTTGTTTACCAAAAATAAAACATTTGAAATTGTAAAATTGGAGGGTTTAGCAGGTGCTGGTGGTTGATTAGAAAATGGATCTAATAAAGGATCCATCTGTGAGTAGAGACTCGATGTAAGGCAGATTAATTGGTCATGGATGTCTACATAATGCCACATAGGAAATCTCCTCCCATATTCCAGAGAATACACAAACACACACTTTCACGTACACACACATTCAAAGTACTTAGTATGCCATCTAGAAGTTTCTTTTCTCCCACTGTGTTTGAATACTAATAGAGTGTTTCTGCACAATCACAATACCCTAATGGCAATTAGATTCTTTTGTTTGGTTTCCACGGGGGCTCTTATCCAAACTGTGTTTTTTTTCATCATTGAGCAATTAAGAGTTATTTGTCCGTAAGATTGAGATTTATAAAAGCCACGCTTAATTATAGGAAAAATATGGCTGAGTCAGTCATGACCAAATTGCAACAGTGCTAAACATACATACATGAATGTATGAAACTTGAATCAAATACACAACTCTTATGACATTGCTGACTATTTCCTGATCATTACACCAAAAAATAAATATAATTAAAAAGAGAATTTAATTCAAGCAGTGTTGGAACATGTCCCCCCTATGTCTTAAATAATAGCCCTTTGTGTTTTTACCTCCTAGGTTCCCCAAACAGACCGTCCACCAAATCTGTGTTGGCTTGATGGAATTGGGTGTTAGATTGAAAAAAAGGGCAACAGGAGGTTCTGCACTTAGTTTCACTCAAACCGATGAATGCTTTTGTTGGATGACAGTAATGTGAAAGAGAACAGTGCATTGATTTTCACAGCTTTAGTCGACTGAGCGTCACTTTTTTTGAATTTACACACACATGAGCACACCAGAGGCACACATGCATGTAAACAAGTACGCCTGCACACACAAAATCACTTCTACGATGAACATGCATGCATTTCTGCGTAAATTAACACCAATGGGGGCATGACAGAATGCATATGTGCACGCTTACATTCACACACATACACGCACAAACAAACAAAAGACTTGGTACGTGAGGCTGTCTAACAGTTAATGGAAAATCTTTGTAAACCCCGTAGGATATCTACCCTATAATTTGTGGTTTGCCGATGGGTGGGTTGCAAAATATGAAATCAAACTGTGCTTGAATGTAAACAGAATAGAGACTACAGTAGCTTTCTCTTGAGCAGTCCTTTGATTTGCTTTGAAATGATAAATGGGAGCTTTTGCACTGTACCAGAAAGAGGATCATTGCATTTTAGCCTATTCATTTTCTGTTTCTGTACAAGATACGAGGAGACAAGGTCTGTGCCCAAACATTGGGAAATGTGTGTCAGATGGTGTTTCTCAATGTGGGCCCATCAGGACATGTAAAGGAGGACAGCAAGTCCAGGAGAAGCACATGGAAACCTTCAGTTCACATCATTAGTTCTGTCTGCCACCTTGTCAGGGTATTTATAGCCCTATTCATCCATCAACAGGTCAATGACACAGTCTGCCAATGGCATCATTCTCTTTCAGTCCCACTAGGTATTACTACTGCAGCTAGGTAGCATTGGGACCAGCTAAGGGACTTTCCTGGAGCAAGGATCTGTTTCCAGTTGGTGGTCTGCTTACTGTGGGCCCTTGTAGCTGCATGTTGCAGTCTAGTGAAATGTTAGAATAGTGCTGTATAAAATGTTACACTGAAACAGGCAAGGACACAATGCACATACTATAAATACACATACTGTAGCCTACAGTGATCTATTATAAGGACGCATGGAAGCCTATTTGTATGTCATGTCTGTAGATTTTGATGTACAGCAAATATAAATAATGTGCTATGTGTGTGAGGCCTGTGTGTGTTGTTGGATATCTACCAAGGAAGCTGGTAGTCTGGTGTTGTGCTCCCCTTGGCGCAGTGTACTAACACACATAGTGTGGCATATTCTCTGATGAAGGCATAGAGTGAGAGTGGGAGTGGGAGAAGAGCTGAGTGGCAGAGTGGAGGGGAGGCTCGGTGGGCTGAACGTTGTTTACCTGTCAGCTGGCATTGATTAATCTTGTGTTCGGTGAGATCGCTCAGCGACTCGAACACCTGCCGGCAGCTGTCGCAGCTGTGCAGTGCAGGCTCCTCGTCCTCCTCCTCTCCCTCCTCTCCTTCCTCTGGAGAGAGCAGCCTCTTCCTCAGACGCCCGGTCTCACCATCCTCCGCCGCCCTCTCGAGGGCGCACTCTGGATCTGCCGAGCCACAGGAAATGACAGCACCACATAGTCAGAGGGGTGACCCACACAGTGAGGTACTTCAGCTTACTCTGGGTGACAATAAAATGGATTTCTAGACTCTGGATTTAATAAAAACAATAATAAAAGCTGTAATAAAAATGCAGGTTCAATTTGGGCCTCTGTAACTCAACCACTCATGCCATAACAGAACTGTTGGGCAGGTGAGGGCGAGAGATCTACAGGCACACACAGACAAGGTGGCACAATGCTCACACACACAAATCTAACACACACATACACACACACCTCTGTTATTAGAAATGGTTTTACGTTGTGTTTGCCCTGCTTCACCCAAGCAAAACTTCAGTATATGAAACTAGACTGATGGGAATATGTGTAGTTAATAAATCCTGGATTGCAGTTTTGGCTTGACCAAAGAAATATGAAATTCCACCAGTGAGTGCTGAATTGCATCAGTCAGCGTCTATCAAAGGAGACAGACCTCACCATATTATCCAGACATCTAGGCCAGCACTGTGGATGTATGGAGTGTAGCACAGTAAGACACACAAAACTGAGATTGGTGTGTGTTAGGCTGTCGTCACGACACACTTCCCTAAATTATTCAGCCTTGCTCGCAGGCAGCCGCGGGTCGCGCACATCAATATTCTTCAATCCATCTGCAGTTTTGTCTCTGGTTGGCTTTGTGCTGCAGCAGTGCCAGGGGTGGGAGACTCACTACCCTAAACCAGGACTAGGAATCATCTTTCAAAAACCACTCTAATCTGAAGTTCTTCACGTGATGCTGAAATATTCCGACAACAAATCAAACCTTGCACTGTTCACTCACAGCGTACCATAAAAATCTTCACTAAGACGCATAGTAAAGCGAACATGGCTTGCAAGAGAATCTTATAAATAGGCAGCATGGCCTGCAGCTCTCTTTCTCCCCTGCTGTGACCATTACACTTCACAATAAGACTGATTAAAAAGCCATACTTACAATCAAACAATCATGTCACCCTGGTTAAGGCTTTGTGGGGCAGAAGATCCCTTGCACTTAACTGGCAGCCATTTTAAGCCCCACTGATGCAAGTGCTCTTCAGCTTGTCCTGAAACTCCGGAGGGGAACATTAGGAGGAAGCCTGTTTTTTTCACCTTTTTTTTTCGCCTAGCACACAGTTAACAGTGCCTGAGGACAAGGAATGTGTAGCACCGATGTGCGCAGGTGTGGGTGTATACGTACTGGTTGCATATACACATGGGCGGCCATTTTAAGTCCTCCTTCTGTAGGGTGCTCTGAAACTGTGAAATTCCTTGAGGAAAGGCGTTCCAGAACTCATCAAGGCCACCCAGGATTTTTCCTTTCCCCCACTTGCGCCAAGTATTGATGTAACATCACACCCTCCATTGTCCTTCCCTCTTGGCGACTAAGGCTCTCGGAACATGCCCTCTAAAAATATCAGCACTGTGGTCCCCGGTGGGACCATGCAGAACAGAAGGTGTTTCAAGAAAATGAAAATCCCAACCCAATCCTCACAGATGCAGGCCTTTCTTGCTCTGGGGGAAACACTTCTGACTGAGGCCAAAAGCCACACAATATAGACTTATGATTCATCCACACACACAGACACAGAATTCACAATATGCACTGAAATGCGAACACGTCATGTCTTTTTTTTACAGGGTGCCTGTGGAAGAGGTTAAGACTTTGATATTTTTTTCCAGCGGCCTTTATGAATCATTAATTTCCCTAATATTACAGCTCAGCTCTGTCAATGAAAACAACTGATGGCTATGTTTAAGAATTGTCGGTTTTATCTGAAATAAAATACATATATCAGTGCAGGATCCAGATGCATTTTATTGTGCTTTTCATATTAAGTTGATATTCTCATATTGTTTAAAGGGTTATAGATCTACGGTTCTGACTAAAGAGAAAATGGGAAGTTAATGAGCTTAAAACCAAAAGAGCTTCATGCATACATGGGTTTGATCTTCAGTCCCTTGTTTTCTCTTGTCGAGAGTGACAAGTTTCAGCTGCAACTTCCAGTGAATCCAAGCTGGGTCAGTGCTCTTGGTCGAGCTGAGTGACCACCCTCCGGTGCACCACTGTGATGCTGGATGCTAGAAGTGTACTGCTACATGTTGGGGGGGTTGGGGCGCAAGGGACAGGGAGAGGGGGTGGAGGGGTGGGGGGCTTGACACGGCAAGGTCACGTCCAACCCTGGGATTAAAGAGCCACATCAATACTGAGGTTCCTGTGCCTCTGGGCCTCATACAGTAATCCATCAGATCAGGACATCCTCTTCTACCAGTCTCTACAGGCTGGACAGCAGATCAATACTAGCATGCTTGGAATGGCTGACAATTACATGTGAAATATGTGGGGAAGATGTGTGGCATATTGAGAATTTTTCATCATCCTTAACACCCTTGTTAATTTTGTTAATCAGCTTGACAATGTTGGTATAGAAGGTAAGGACAAGAGGGAGGCTACATTGACCGCTGATCCATATTCTGATAAGGTCAGCTCGAAGTAAGATGATCGTAGCTCAGTTTGAGAAATTATTCATGAGGGGAATATAATGAAGATCTGACCGAAAGATTTTTAAGGATGAATTTTCAATCTTTATGGTGCTAAAAGTGCATTAGTACTGTACTTATAACATGTGGAAATCTGGATGGTGATTGACATCCTACATCTTAGGACATAATATATGTCTGAGTCTGGGTCCATCCATCATACAGACTCTTGTCTCTTACGATGTCTTGTGACATTTATCATGCCACAACTTTCATCTTGTGAGTTGAAGAGTCCCCTGGACCCCCCACCCTTACATTATTGAATATTTCTGCTCTTAAATATTTATAACCCTTTAATTGATATTCTCCTCTCTGCTCCATTAGCCCCACCAGGGACCCGTGGTCCCTCGCAGGGAAGCCTACACTCGTCCCCCCACTGTCTGGCCCACACACTGAGACAGGTGGAGACACTGACCACAGGGAGAGGAGGGAGGGCATGAACTTATAGGAATACTCATAGAAAAAAAAATACGAAGAGGTAAAGAGATGAGTCTGGCCAAACTGCAAAGTATTAACTCAACAGAATTTTTATCTGAAAAGTTAACTCTCACCATGAACCCTGCCTTAAACCTCACTAGAGATTTTATGTCTAACCCTAAACTTAAAGATTAAATAAAATACTGAGCGCCTGGAACAAGGAAAAGAGGCATAGAGATTTGTTGTTGGGTACTAAGATATTTCTGAAAAGCAACATGTGATGGATGTCAGTGTTTTAAACCGAAATTCATTCAAATCCAGCCCCAAGACACTGAGCACGAAAAGTGTGAAATCACTGAGGGCTATGTTCTTACTTGCCTGTAGATACAGTATGTCGAGCTCCGTCAGGGTTTAGCCTGAGTCTTTCTTTGTGCAATGAAAGACCTCGGTGTCGAAAACATCATTACCCGCTCACCCATCTCCTCATTTCCCTATCATTTCCCAGAGACCCTGATCCTATGATGCCCCCTCCCCAGCAACCCACCCTACAACCACCCACCCCCAAGTTCAAATTAAGAATTTATTTTAACCAGCGAGCAGCTTCTGTCGACACATGTCGGCGGGCCTGATCAAAGGTGAGTACGCTCCTTTATCAGAGTGAGGGAGGCTGTCAGAAATAGGAGGACATTAAGATTGAATAACCTTCACACGGTTGCCGGCACCTCATTATTTAAAAATCTAAAACTTTTGCCGAACACCCGCCATATATATAGGTCACACTACATTCTAATGCCACATGTGCCTCCAAGTGTATCCTCCTCTGTGTGAATGGGATTTGGGGCTCTCCACTTAGACCGTCACATCCACTGATCCCCCATCATTAAAGAACGTCATGATCCGACGATGGGGCTGTGTGCTTGACACTTGCCAGATTGTTAACTATCGTCAAGAATTTGCATGAGGAGAGAGTGCTCATATGGTCTGCGCATGCTATTTGATTTATCTGCTTCAAGTCCTCCAGATTCACATTTAGTACTAATAACGGTTTAATATTTTGATGCATTTGAAATTCGAAAGTAGATTAGCAGAGGTGTTTGTCAAAAGCCGTTTCTCTTAAAAAATGCTGAACACATTGCAAGCACCACAAGTGATGCGGAGACAGAGAATGTTTCCTACCGTGTTATATGTTACAAATAAACATGCAGTATATTTATGAAAATTTTATGATGCATGCTGAGATAAAGATAAAAGTACCGGAGAGAGAGAAAAGGTGCCAAACAATTACAGGAGTAAGAACAAACAATGAAGACAACACATAGAGCACTACATGAAGGAAGCGGCACATATAATCACAGGTATACAGACAGCATCATCCACCATTAAAATCTCTGCACCAAAAAAAAAAAAAAAAAAAAATATGAGCATACAAAGACGAATGGAAATCAAAGCAGTTGAATGAGAAACAACATTTGAACATGCCAAATGCTCTCTTTCTCTTTCTCATCCTATCTCACTCACCCTCTCACAGGGAGTGATAATATTGAATGGAGCGCCTTGCTATGCCATTAGTGCAGTAAAACATCAAAGGAAATGAATAATAGAGAATATGATTTTCTGAAGTGGTGGAGTGAAAGAATCCCTTCCTCTTCCTGCTGTAGTGAGCCCTGCAGTACATTGATCTGTGGGCAGCCTGAACCTCAGCCAGAGTCAGTGTCTCAGACACCGCACTACTACTCTACACTACGGCACCTTGCCACCCAGACACCCCTTCAGATCTCTGTAACACTTCTATTTGCCTCAGTCCACTCCACTTTGACAGAGCTGACACCCTCTTCCAAAAAACAGCCTGAATCTGACATAGCCGAGAGCAAAAAAGAAAGAAGGAAGAAAGAAAGGGATGTATATATAAGAGAGAAGAAAAAGCACGGAGCATGTGGTTATAATTACACACAGGCAGCGCAGTGGTAAAGCCAAGCTGCAGATCTTAAGCCTGCTCGACACTCTCTGGGTAAAAAAGCGCACTGCCTCATTAAATCTCAGATATCACACTGTTCCTGCCCCTCTATACTATGCATAATACTGTCTATCTTTTAGAGGGCCTCTTTTGTTAGCATTTCTCCTTTGCCTTTGCTACATATCAAACATGAATAAGAAACAGGATGCACGGCCTGTAGAACACTTGCAGAGTCACAGAAGAGCACGACTGGGGGTCTACTTATGAGGTAGATCTTGACACCACATCTGATTAAGCCCTTAGCCTGTCAGGAGTCTAATGGCTACCGTGTCCGTCAAAGTAGCAAATGAATGAAAAGCAGGTAGGCTTTTCCGCTGCTTTTCAATGTGACGTTAAAATAAGCTCGTTTGGACAGTGGTTTAACCATTGACTATGAATTACTGCTGTTACGATAAAGACCTCATGACACACAGACGGCAGTGAAACATTCTAAAAAGTTGGCGGCGAATAGCAAGAGAAATCTCACAGCACTGTAAAAGTTTGCCGCCACAAACAACTCTTTTCTTATTGACCATTCGTCAAGCTGCATCCTGCGAGGGGGTTAAAAAATAAATCAGTCAGACGAAGTCAAATGAGGAAAGTGAGAAATTAATTTGTGCGCCCTCCTGATTTCTCCACAGGCAGACATCGATCATGTGGCGGCTGTCTCCCCTCACTCTGGAGATAGAGGTGGTGGAGGGATGGGGAGAGGGAGATCCGTGTGTCTGAGGGGGTCGTTGTAATCAGGCACACTCATTAGCTCTGCTTTGGCTCTGGATGACAGGAGGTCTCTGAGGCGAGTCTGCCTCCTATGCCCAGTCCTTCATCCCTTGAGCTGGGGTTAGAGGGGCTAAGGAGGCTGTTTCTTTCCACAGAACCACCCACCAATACCTATCAATACACATTAGCACAGCGGCAGATAGATATTGCTCTGCTTTTTCCAGGGACGGATGAAAATGTAAAAAAAAAATGTTGAGTGATATTTGTGATCTTTTATAATTTAAAGGGTCAATTAGATACACACAGAGGGATGATGGGAAACACCAAAGATCAGAAACTGCGCTTTCTGTGCAGTAAGGCTTTCTGCTGTTCAATCTCAAACCTACATCTAAATACCTTAAGTGTAGGTTTACGGAGAGATCACACACAAACAAACCAAAAAAAACCCCTGAGAAAATAATAATGCAGTCATATGCAACTGAGAAAAGCCAGGATGTGTTATAGTGGTGCATGCAGTGTCTGTATTTTGCACAGGAGCACTCAGAAAGCTATGGGTAAATGCTGGACTAATGTGGCAGCCTAGGTGTACCCAGGGTCCCTAGCCTGCTGGGCAAAACCATCCATATCGGGTTTAAAATAACCACGCCTGAGACTTAACCTTTACCAGAGACAAATGAAATGAAAATATACAGTGTGGTGCATCAGGAGCAGGCTTCATTCATAGGGGGCTTTCTGCTAGCCTGACCTGAATTACTGCTCTGTTCCTGGAGGGCCACTGTGAATGGCACACGTGGAGACAGGACACATTCATCTGGGTAGCTCTATTCTACATCATACAGAGGGTTGGGAAACAAAGAGTCTAAAAAAACCGGCAGGAACACACAGAGACACAAGGACAGCTATAAGCACACCTGCATGTATGCATGCACACAAATAAAAAGAAAGAGCTATACTGCACGGTCCTTTTCTTATAAATACACATGCAACCATGCAGTTTACAGTAGGAAAACCTCAAAAGCAGTAAACACATATCATTCTGAACCCAACAAAGATTTTACAGACAGACAGACACACACATACACAGACACATGATCCACTTTCCAGCCGAAAATGATGAAATATGAAATGGAGTATTACCGCTTGGAATGGCAGTCCGCCCAGGACTGTGCTGGTCCTCTGTCACATTGTCTTCTACTGCCAGAAAAAGAGAGAGGGGGAGAAAATGAGGGAAAGAAACAGTTAACAGCGAAAAACAAGTTAGACACATTGAGATTTCCTTCTTTTTTATTATTTACTACTGAGATTTTCTGTATGGAAACTCCAAGAGATTTCAACAGCTTTCGACAGCTCAACCTGTGGTTTGGGAATCCACGCAAGCCTTTCATATGTATGAGGTTTGGCAACAAGGCAAACAGCCACCCACGTAAATAACATATTGGACTGGGTAATGACGTGATGAATTATGAACGTCTCCCATGAAACGTCCCCCCAACGTCAACAGTGACCAAGTGAAAAACACCTTGATGACTGCATTAGGAAGAAGGTTATTTAGTAGCTTGGTTAGCTAAATTAGATGGGTATCAAAACGAAGATTTGTAGACGCTCATATAAATACGGACCTTTCTTAAAGCTAACTAAACTTAACATGCAATAAAAAACTTGTGTTTATAAAATGTTATATATTCAAACTACGTGCCATAACTGCCAAAGCAGCTGCAAAGTGCTTTTGCTCTTTAACAGAGAGGCTGACAAAATAGTGATGGCTTGATCGGCACTCAGATCTGCTCATTAGGCGCATGGCAACTAAACCACTTTTGACTTTTTGACAACAGCAATGGCCTTGAAAAACACGACTTCTGTTTAGTAAAAGGTAGGAACCTTTTACATTGGAGCCTTTTTGGAACTGGTGAGAGTTCCTTGTGGCGTGTCAAGTACAAGAAATGAAATGGATTTTAACAGCGGGAAGAGAACAAAAGAGTCTCCCACCTGTTCCATGTAAAATGAGGGTCTCACCGAGGACTTCTTACGCCTCTGCGTTCCACCCCTGCAGTTGAAATGCATTCTCCATTATGTCTTTTCTTTCTAGCCTTTCATTTTCCTGGGCAAAGAGGAAGGGGGAGTCTGACAGGACCTCCCAGTAGGGGAGTGTGGCAGTGACTGCCAAAGCAGAAACTGGCGCACTTTTAAAATCGCACAAAATATCCTGTACTTTGCATAATTAAAGCAGGATCCTATGGTGGCAGAAGCCTTTCCCTCAGGGGAGCACAAGTCAGTGTCAAGCAGGGTGTCAAACCTCAGTGAAAAATGAAGAGGAAAGTGTCGAGCTGTTTCTTGTGAAGCCGACAAACGACAGAGCAACTATGTTTCGCTGTCAGGCCTTGTCCAGCCAAAACTGAATTCCCAAGGAATTCTTATGAGAGGCTTTTATATATATATATGTATGTAAAAAAAAACATTTGTAAAGAAATGCCAATATTTTTTCAAATACATATAAGAATGTCTTTAATTGGAAATATTTCCCTTAGTAGCCATTTTAAATAATGTACACAGAAAATATGCTAAACAAACAGTCATGGGTCTGGCAATTAATTAGTGAAATCAATTAAAAATGATGGAACAGACATAGTTAGACACCATGGAGGTATGTCCCTCAGAGCCACCAAAGAGGACTGTATCAGCCAACACAGAAACCTTGTCCTGTTAAAGGAGGCCTTAGTGACTGACGCCCTGAGACTTTAATGAGTTTCTCTAGCACTGTTGAGCGCCTTGCATCTAGGATCATTTAAATGGGCTGGGGATGGGGGGTCCTAATAAATCCCCCATGGTTCTATCAGAGATTGGTGGTGGGAGCCGGAGTTTTTGTTTTGATTACCGTCCCTGTTGGTGAAATGAGGGAGTTCAGGCAGAAAATTCTATTTTACAATGCCATAAGAACTTAAACATTACGGCAGTTTGCGATGATTTGTCACCACTGTGAACTTATTAAAAGTTTTGTCATTTAAAGTAAACAACTTCCATCAAAGTGCAAATTCTTTTCTCATTTGCACCTGTCTTCTAGATAATTAATAGCTAGCTAGGAGCGATCGTAGAGGGTAAGCTGTCAAGTAAGGGCAAACTCCTGTGATGTTTCATACAAGCCGGACATTTGATCAACAATCAGAACACAGTGCAAAGACAAATAGCTGGACAGTTTTAATTAATATGCTCTAAAGCTCATGATCAGCTCATAATGACTATAACTTCAACAGAATACAACTCAGTCCACAGTGTTGTTAATGCATCACTGCTATCAGTTAATTAATGTTTGACAAGGTACAGTGTATCACTCAGCCGGTGACAAACTGTAATCATGCTGCTAGGTTTTGTTGATACAATACCAAACACACATGGGACCATTTCAGTGCTGCTCCTTTGATTTTCAAAACGCGGAGCAGGAAAAACATAATCCCACAACAAGTAGTACAGCATTAACGGCCACTAATTAACACACTGGCCACACACAAAAAATGAATGCAGAATAACTGTCATTATATTGTGAGTGACAATCCCCCAGACAGGACATTTCCATTTTAGGAATGAATTAATTTTCTACAGATAGGCGAACAAAACAAGAGGCTAAAACAAGATACGAAGTAAAAAACACACAAAGACACACAAAAATAAAAATACAAACAAAATTTAAAAAACAGATTGATCACCACATGTACGGTCCATAAGACATCACACCCGCATAAAACTAATGATTTAACAGACATGAATAAGCAGAACATGACAAACTCTCAGCAGCTTAGACCTTTTCTAATCCATCAAATGAATTCCTGCTGTGTAACAGAACTGAGTGAAGAGTGTGTGTATGCACGCAGGCATGTGCGCATACATACTGTTTTGTGCTTTTTACATGTGGATTTGCCACGTATTTGTGCGTGTGTGTGTACGTGTATGCTTGTGTGTGTGTGTATGGGTATCTCGCAGCACTTCTCAGGCATAAAAAAGCCCTGAGTGTGTTCCTGGATATGCGTGACTCATCTGCTTGGTTACAACCAGCTTGGACGATACAGTGCCGAACACAATGGCTGTGTAATCCGCCCTGACTGACCGGGAAGGAGACGCTCGCCACAGGGACTACAACTCAATTTAGCTCGGGTCAAGAGGTCAACCCTCCTCAATTAGGGCTGGGAAGGGAGGGAGGAGGACACACACTGCACATGAATAACTTTCTTAATGAGCATTATTTGAACTGGTGATTAGTGTCATAAATAATTTGCAATAGAGGAGCATGTTAATCATGTTGCATAATATTTGTAATCCACGTACTGTAAGCAAATCATAAAAGCACTTTTTCTAAAAAATTAACTATACCAGTCACACTAAAAATTTCATGAATCAATAATCCCATTATGCAATTATTATAAATTTAGCTTCCAAAAAATATTAACGCTACTCCTACAGACATACTAGACAGATGCAAATAAGCTCAGCAACGTATCATTTCAATTGCAGCAGTGGTGGAAATCAATCATTGTCTCTGAATCAGAGCTCTTTCTCCATGTGGCAGACAATCCATGACAACAAGAGAGACACATGCCATGGAATAAGAAGAGATATCGGCCAGCTCCCGCGACACCCAGTCCAACACACTGAGCCGCATGTCAAGCGCACTGACAGCCGTGCTAATGGGATTTTTCCACGGCTCCATCATAATTTCCTTAATGATAATACTAACCATATTTTTGTGTCACATTAGAAAAGTGTTAATGGGTGTTATGCCACAGATCATTAATTGTGAACAGACTGGAATAGTGCAGCTTCTATAAACTAAGAATGACACAACTGCTAATAGACATTTTAACAGGAGGGAACAAATACAATGGAATATTGTATATTTCTGCACTTTTAATTGTGCAAATTAAAAAGAGGACTTTATTATATTAAACAAATTAAATATAGTGTCTTTACAAAATATAAAGCAAAATAACTAGTTTTTCTGATTAAAAAAAAACAAACAAAAAACTTAATGCTTAAAAGTGCCATCACACTTTTTTTTAGTTAGACAGGCCAGTGCTTATGAGGAGTGAAAGGGGGAGTGGTTATGCATCTCTAGGTGTAAGACATGCTGTGAAAGAGTGACAAAGCATCTTAATAATATCTTGTCTTTTCCAAAAAGAAAAACTACAAATTACGACAACTGTGGATTTTTAAAAAAATACATATATATTTTAGTTTTCCTTGTATATTATAATTCAATTGGAGTTTTACTCACAAGTATCCAGACATGAAAGTAAATAAAAATGTACCTCAAGCGCACTTTGTTTTTGTCTGAGCAGAAGAATTTTCACTTAAAACAGACTATTATACTAGCTTTATTTTTAATGGGCCCTTCAAAGATTTCATAAATCAACCTGTTCTGTGGGGTTGCTATTTTAAGTGTAAAATAATATTTCCTTTCATGTATAGCCAAGCAAAACTCCAGAGTTCACTCATGTGGCGACAAATTTCAGCTCCTCAAAAACATCAAATATTTAAGGTGTACATGACACAGCGCTGATTTCATGACAACCGCTATACTTAAAGTAAATGATGCAGAAAATATATTTATATATGCATATGACAGACCTGGAAACTTCCTCCTCAGCCAATAAACACATCAGTACCGAGACTTGAGAGTGTCATTTGTGCTCCAAATGAAAATATCAACCCAGCCTCACATTATTCAGGAAGTGCTGTAGGACAGGCAACGTGGCAGTCATCACACGCTGCATGCAGGATTGGGAGTGAGATCCTCCTTTCCTCGCTGCTCACCACTGACTGAGGCAATGTGCTGACCCAAAGCCTCTACACATCAAAACAAAATTACAATGTGCCTACAGTTGAGAAATGTAGAAGGCTCAGGATTGAGTAAATGTCAGTGGCTAGGGTGAAGTGTTTGCATATAAGCGAATGATGTATGGTCTCGCCCTGTGCCATTTATTCCCCCAAGCAATAACATAGCCGGATCTGTCTCTCAGACTTAATTGAAACGGGACTTGTAATGTTGCCCTTTTCCTCGATGGGACCAAAAACATAACCTCTGACTCCCACAAGCAGCCAATACTGAGAAAGTGGGTGTGTACGTTGGGGTACACAAGGGAAAAAAAAAAGAGTGCCAACTGTCACAGCATTATTTTCTCATCACCTCCACATTCCATGTCCATTCTAGTCCCTCAAACGCCGCACATGATGCCCGTTCTGCCTTCTCTCCATGTTCCATCGGCACCTCTATTTATTTTCCCTTCCGCAGAACAAAGTGTTCTTTCTGCGCAAAAAAAGCCCCGTCCGCACTGACCACTGCCTCAAGTCAGCAGAAGACAACCTATAAAAGTGAAACCTGAACTCTGCAACCACACTCTGTTTGCGAAAACATACAGTACATGCAGACACAGGCTCACACACATGCAAGCGCGTGAAGACACGTATAAAAGCATGGTGACACACCTTAAGGGATACGAATTCTGTGTTCAAAAATATATTTTTTTAAAAAGTTCCCAGTGAAAATGACAATTCTTGTCCTCTACAAACAATAGTGAAGAATGCAGTGTTAAGCAACAATTTAAAAAAAAAAATGACAAGGAAAGTTATTGTGGACATCTGTATAAGTGTAGCTCTGTCCCAGAGGAAAGAGACAGACAAAGAACAATAAATAACATCTGCCTGGCCTTCCTTGGGTCTGCTCCAAAACAGGGAAATATCTATGACGTATCTGCATTTCTGCTCCGCTCGAGCAGTCGGAATGAAGACATAAAAGTCGGGATGTTTTGAGCTCTACATTTTTTCCCATTTAAATTTTAGTGGCAATAACAAAACAAACAATGTCATCACTCTGACTTCATTTGCATACTGATTTGCTCACTCTCTGTCCCTCACACTTGCACGCATAGATGTACACAAATCTTAACAGATGTTCTTCTGAATGCACACACAAACACACACTTGTAGCATGTAGGCATGCTGGCAGGAGACGATTATATATAAGTGATGTGTCTTTTGAGAATAGCAAATGTCACACCAACTAACAAAAAAACAGTCAATGCCAATCTGGTCTGAGAAAATAGGAAATCTATGTATAGAGCTGTTTACTGTGAATAGAACAGTGCAGGTCTGGAAATAGAATGTGACAATTTTAAGATGTGCATGCACTCACATTTCCACCCTCTCCTGGGTATTGATTTAAAATGGTGGCTGCATGAATGTACTACCGCAGACCATGTAATCTTCCTTTGAGATGAAGACTTCCGAGAACGAAAGGGGAGAGAGAAAGGGGTCCACAGACCACAAGCTGGGAATGTGAAATTGTGGGCAATTATTTGCTGAGCAAAATACAATGCCTGCCAGATGAACTGGAGCTCAACCTCCAAAACCCAGCAGCTCCCCCACCAAAATGCTACAGAGAAAAGTAGTGTGTGAATATGTGTGTGTGTGTGTGTGTGAATGTGTGTGTGTGTGTGTGTATGTGTGTGTGTGTATGCATGTTGCTCTGTCTCTATTTCTCTCTCCCTCCCCCTCTTTCACCCTCTCACACACATGTAGGCCTACAGTCAGACACAAATGCGTGATCAAATTACCACCAGTCCAACTGTTTAAAAAAAGTAACAAAAAATGGGAAAAACAACAAAAAATGTGTTTATTATTGCCTAGGCACGTATCTTGACATGATGTGCAAAGATTTGACATTTTAAAAAAATATTTAAAAAAAGTTCAGTTAGCCTATTTTTCAAGATGAGTAGTCTGGCTGCTAAATCCAGATGTTTACAACTTTTTAATGAACATGTCCAATTAGCACTCAACACTAAGCCCACATCTAATTCCTTATTCAATTGAAGTACACACACATATATGCTGTATATAGCCTACACACATACATGCCCTCCCTTACCCCAACATATAAAATGTTTCCTCCTTAGTTTCTCAGACTGGGGGGGGGGGGGGGGGGGGGGGGGTGCGTCACGTGACTCTGCACCCCATTCCATCAAACGGCTTAAGTTCCGACCAGGAGCGTCTTTAACACATCCAGATGTTTGCCAGCGTCGCGCTGCACTGTTGCTCTCTAAATTATCCATGCCCTGCCCTTGCACTTTAACTATCATTACAATATTGTCTGAAGTGAAGCCGACCACTATTTCCCCGATACCAAGTGCGTCCATGCAGTCGATTTCATGCGCAACACAACAGGAAGAACACTTCGAAATGCGTATAAAGGGGAGACCGTTACATTTCAGTGAGCGATAAGTTCAGTTCATGCTCGTCTAGACTTTGTCATCACCTTAAAATAAAATGTTTGAGAGCCACCAAACATAGGCTTATCACTTACCTTTCAGGGATCTTGGTTTAGCTTGCTTGCGGCGCGACATCCTATAGAAAAACGCTGAAGTTGCTCAGTTTCTGACTGATAATTTGTGTAAAGACGGGATAGTCTAAAGGTAGATTCTCTCTAAATGTCACTGGCCGAAATCGCGGCTGCCCCTCTAGCATTACAGAAAGATGCAACTTAGCCCTCGCCGTGCGGTCTAAAACACGAGTTTGCTGTTATTTTGTGATGAGTAGGTGGATGTTATAAAATCCAATTAGACCGATCGGTATAGGCGACTCTATTTAGTTGAGCTGGGTATCGGGAAAAGTGTGAGAATATAGTAATCCCGTCATGCGCTTCCATTCTCCGGGAAAACACACACGCGTGTAGGCATGATCGTTCGTTTAGTAATAAAAGCGGAATATTTGCTTCTCGCCTCTCATCTCAAATGCATCCGCGTGAGAAAGACATCAGCAAAACGCCTCCTGTGAGAGTGCAAAAAAATGCAACAAAACCAAAAAAAGGGAGGAAAAAATGATAATTACACTTTTCACTTCATATCCACCTAACAGCATCAAAACTATTATAGACTCTTCCTTTTCTCACTCCAGTCAGCTAATCATGAATTAGGTTCGGAATCTGATCTAAGTCTACGTCTAAATTGCTCTTAAAAGAGGATGAAGAAGCAGAGAGAAGATGGAAGCTCCCTCCTCATCACAAACCTGCAAGGTCTTGGACTGCGCTGTCGCTCCGGTAGTCCACATAATAATGGAAAATGGAAGCAAGGCCCCCAAAGCCATCAGGATGGCTCCAGAGGGGGCCCCTACCCCGCAGGGACTCGCTCTGTACGTAATCACTGAGGAAATCATTGTCAGCCTGCCTGCACTCACACACAGACAGAGAGGCATGATTAAAATCCTAGGGATCATGGCAAGATGCGGATTGCTGGATCTGCTGGTCCCCGGATCCGGAGTCGAACTCTAAACCCAAAGTCGGCTTGCTCACCCTGGCGTCTCCTCTGCCTCAGCTCGCCGTCGGCCACTCTCCGTCTACGGCAGACGGACTGGTCCCCCTTCTGGTAGAAATGGTTAAGCAGAAAGACATTTAGTGGGGCTGTTGACATATATGACATGTTGTGGCAGCATTGTATTTTTTGGATAAACGTTTTATTTATGGATGGAGTTTTTTGATTTTTTTTAAAATTCACTATGAATTAGATTTTTCTTATTGAATATCATATATAACCCAGAAAATGTCTTTTTTCTTAGATTTAAAATAATATTTTTATTATTTCAGATTTGTCAAAAAATAATAGCCTCTTCCCTTTTAATGTTAATCTGTTAGGATTTGTTTTTTTTTTTCTTTCTTTTCTTAAATTCTACAACACAAATTATTTCAGGTATAGTTTCAATAGTAAAACACACTCATTTTAGGCTTCAAACTTTGAATTTATTTAATTGGAAGGCCTTATTGTGTAGGAAAGGCTTCACAGAAACTCTTTCTTCCTTTCTTTCTTTCTTCCTTCCTTTCTTTCTTTCTTTCTTTCTTTCTTTCTTTCTTTCCCCCCTCCTCATCAAAATGTTCGCAATAGTGCATACACCTTCACCTGCATGTGGATGTCCAGGCCCCATGCATACCCCTGCTATGTGAAAATGAGATCCAGAGAAGAGTCCTGCAGTGGGCTTCTCACTCCGCACTCTCCCTCCCGGCAGCCTGGAGGTAGTTTCTGCCAGGGGCCCCATCTAAAAATCACAGTCACGCTACCTGCTTTTCCCACTTTCAATGCATTTCTATTCTGCCTGATTCACAGAGACAATGTAAGAGGAAACCAAAGTTTTTGCTGCAGACCTATTGGGAAGGAGAGAAACAGTCGATAGGGCAACTCCCAAATACGGGGCTGGTGTATAAGAAGAAAATTAACAGGAACCTTTGATAGCCTTTACTGTGGTGGAATTTAACTTTGTTAAAGAAAATTCACTATAAAAGTTAACTATAACTATAAAAGTTAATGATGTGAGTACATAATGAGGCTGCCCTTATTCTATAGAGTATTCCTACCTTTCACTTTGGAGTTCATAATGAGGCCATATACTGTTACAGACATCTGAGGTACAGTAATCAACTAGCACGATGTAATGTAAATGTAATAGAAAATTCAGAGCTACAGAGGAGTCATTATGAGCCTCGTATCTTAAAGAAGCCTTATTATTTTGCATCTCTTGTCCCTAATCAGTGTTAGAAGATCATAAGTGGCGACTTACGACCTACATATCATGTCAAGGCTTTCATTCAGTTTGCTCAATTTGTATCTTGTAATTTCATCTGCACCCTTTGCTTCTCAAATAATTTCCCCACCCACGTGCTGCCATAAAATGTGTGCAAAAGATCAATAAAACAAAGTATGACACAGATTGACGTGATGTGCTTTGGTAAATTCAAAGCCCTCGCAAAACTACAGTAAAGTTGGTACACACACACATATGAAACATCTATTTGTAGGTGCTTGGAATCTGTCAGGAGGTCTCAGCTGCCTTAAAACTTCAATCTCAACAATGCTCCAAAGTTCCCCCCTCTCTGTCTCAACGCTCTGTCAGGCGGCTCTCCCAAAGTTTTACCACCTTGCCTCCCCCCCGTACCTCTCGAATGCACTCTCAAACACAAACAAACAGTGCTCTTCAGTCCTCCAGGGCTCTTTGCCACTTTCATTAGTGACAAAGTAACTGGGAAAAGGCTTGACTTGACTCGGTGCTTGCACAGTTCAGTCTCTAAGTTACAGTACACTCTTGCTCAGAAGTTGTTCTTTTTTTTTTTTTTTCCTTCAAGTGGTAGAAATCTCATGTGAGGAATATTGCTCATGATGCTCCAAAAACTATCTGACATGGCTTGTCCCTCAGGGATAACCTTATAAATATGGAAAGGAGAATCAAATATACATTTTGGGGAGCAAATAAGCACAATGAAAATCAACAAAAATGTTTTTGTTTCAAGTCTCGCCTCTGAGCGGGAGGGAAAAGGGAATCAAACAAAGATAAATAAAAAGCGTGACATATTTGGCATTTTAAAAACAATGCACAGCATGGAAATATTCATTCAGTATGTACCTATATAATACTGCAAAATTAAGTTATTGATTTATTTGCCTGCATGGTGCGTCTTCATATTTAGTCACTCACATAAATGATTTAATCGACCCTCTAATTGTGTTGTCTTTCAGAAATGCTACATGCACACTGCAGGCCCTTTAAATGCTATCAAACACACAAAGGCACAGTCTGTTTTCAGATCACCAAAGCTTCTTACCACAGTATTTGTAGTAAAACTGAGCAGTTATGTGGTGATTTTTTCACCACCCATAGCTTTTAGTTAGACATCGAGACGCCACAGCAAGTGTGTGTGCTGCAGCATCTGAGATTTCACTCTGCCTCTCAGCAGGGTGAAATGTTCCCTAGTGGAATCCGTGGCCCTCAGGTGGTGGGATCCTTCAGCAGTTTTTCCTGACCTGTTGCCTGCTCCACCTCTGTCCATTTGGCTCCAACAGTACATTGTCCAAAAAAAAAAACCAAACAAAAAAACCAAGTAGTAACTTAACTTTAAAACTCGGGGAAAGTTTTAATCCCAGTGAAGTGTCTCCTGTAAAAATAATAATCACTGAAGGCTATTTAGTAGAATACTCTTGCAAATGGTGAAAAACGGCAGCTTAAAAGCACAGTCGGTCAATTACGCTCGTTAGAAGAGGGCAGATACACAGACATGCATGTACACCAACCACACACACACACACACACACACACACACACACACACACACTCACACACACTCTTGACTTGCCTCATTAAAACCCATCCAGCTACTAGAACTCAGAGATGTGAATGTTTCCCTTGAGGAGCAGGGCACGTTCATTTTGAGAAAGGCAGAAGATTCAACTTTTTTCTTACTTGCTTATAATTACAGAGATTGCTGGAATGCATGACCCTGAGAATAAGGCTGCGTCCTGGGAGAGTCCACCAGACGCATCACCATCTTCAGTCTTGCTCTCCATTGTGTGTGCTCCCTAGTTGGATGCCACCCACACCAGGCATGAGTGAGGTCGAGGCAGTGCCCCCATCACCAGAGGAGTGTTCCCCGGGGACTTTACACTCTGCTCCAACAAGCCAAACTCCTGAGGCTGAGAAAAAAAAACAAGTCAAGATAGCGAGTGACTGAAAACATTGCCCTCTCTGAGCACTGAGGCATACTCTCACAGTAAACTGATTAAAAAAAGAACAAAAACAACATCGAGAGCTAACAATCAGAAGCCTCCACAGTTGGCAAGCAAGGCGTGAGTGCTGCCTTCCAACTTCGCTGTTATCCAAATTGTTGAGCAATTAAACACTGGAGCACAAATTATCATGCAGTTCACATAAACATTGTCTCTTTCTCGACCAAGACATAGTGAATATGACATAAAAAATATATTCCTGATTTGTCCATCAATAAAAAGCCACGCCTGTTTCAAATAACAGGCTGCTTGTCTCAACATCCTTGTGAACTGAAGGGTGTCAACAAAGTAGACAGAATGTGGAGTGAGTGGTCCTCGTCAACAGTGACCTTCCAGCTGAATATCCACAACTTCCATCTTCCCAAGCCAAGGAGCCCCGTGGAGCAACTCCCAAACCGGGTCATTAGCGCAGTGGTGTCACCAGACAGCATATCACGGGCCAGAGAGGGAGCGAGAGGGGGACTCCTGGCACTGCAGCGGCTGCTGTGCGGTTTGACATTCAGGGCTGGCTGATCTATGGGGCTGGGGAGACAGTGCCCTTGCACTGGGTCTTCATGAGGAGAAGGTCCTGGCAGTTTTCCCCTTACTTACTCCATCATAAAACCGAGGTCACAAGATGTTAGACTCACGTAGGCCTCACTTGCAACATCATGACCTGAGCTGTAGGATATTATCATGACTTCAGGGACAAAATTGTCACCTGTGCCCTGGGTCTTCCATTTAAAGCCAATTCACATCATCAGTGAGCTAGCTGGTAGCGTGATAAAATCCCTGGTCAAACTAAAACCTTCATATTCTCACCAAAGTACAACCAGCTGGCTGCATTACTATAATGTCCAGAATATGAACTGTAGATTTACTCCCTTAGACCTACTTTAAATTGCTTGTCATGACAATAATCTTGACAGAGATGTGTTATTGGCATGAAGAACACCATTTAACCACAATGGGATGGTTTCATAGTGAGATCAAAAATCATTCTAGGCGTTTTATGTCCTTCTCAAATGGCTTTGACCTCCACAGCCCGTCTCCAGCAAATGGTGACCACTATGAACATGCCAAGAAAGAGGATCCCCTGGGGGTATTACCATGAGCCAAGACGAACATAAAAATCTCCTGGTGAAAGATGGACACTCTCCACTTGGCAGAGCCACACAAGATGAAAGGAAAAGATAGCGAACCTTTCAACACTTTTTTTTTTTTTTTTTTTTTTTACTGAAATGACAGTGATTTTTTTCTTGCTCATTACCACTCTCTCATTAGGAGATCTTCGCTGCAAGATGAGATCAAGCTACTCACCTCTCTATATGCTGGTACAGTTAACTAAGCTGCAGCGTGTAACTGTGCCACGGAGCCCCTTATCATACAGGACATTTTACACAATCAGCCAAATTCACCTCGGAATGGTACCGATGTCTGATTACCAGGTTCAGTGGATCTCACACTGAATTTAGTCAGCAGAATTAAACATATGTCATGGCTTAAGAGCATATGTAGCTACAGCTTCTGGTGATATTCAGGATTAAACTGTGTGTGTGTGAATGTGGCCTTTGTAAACGGGAGAACATACACAAACCTTGTATTGCTCTTAATGTAACCCAAAAAAATTAGGAGTCTGTGAGTTTTTGCAAATGTCTACGACTGCGTAGTCAATGACTAGAGAACAAATGGAAGCATTTTTGACTCTTGTGCAGTGTAATGAGCTGTAGTGCAAATTAAGAGCAGCCATCTTCTCATCAGCATGTCCAATTTACTTCGGGATCGTCCCTGGAAAATAGACAGCTGTGTAGAGTGACTGCTGTATTGTAGTTCTGTGAAGGCATGTGGATAAAGAAGGCTCTGAAGGATTACACGAACCCTCACTCCCAGGCCATGCACGCATTATTCATCCCACCTCCTCCTCCTTCTCACCCTTCTCACCTTCATCCCTACCACCCGCCCACCACCTTTCTAGATCCCCGAAGACTCCCCCACTTTCCTGACAGTTGCATAAGCCCTGAGAACCTCTCTCTGGACCATGGTGGCGGGAGTTGGGAGTTGGGATGGTGTTAATTAAAAGGAAAGGTTAACACACACGGGGCTGGCAGAAGGCGCGTTCAGGAGGCTCCCTTGGTAGAGCATCTGCTCACTGTTTCCTCCCTCAGAGGCCCCCAGAAAGGGACCAGGTGATTGGGGACACCAGGATGAAGAAATGACTGGGGTATAAAGGATGGAGCTGATTTGACCCTCACGCTACGGAGCAGCCAGGGGGTGTAGCGAGTGGTTCCACTCACCTGTCCAGTGCCTCCCTGCCTGGGCCTTGGTTTGGAGCTGATTAGTGTGTCTCGGAGAAGGTCTCACCTCCCTAAACACCGCCCACACACACATACCTTCGTTAGACAGTGGGATGCATGCCAGGCCCATTTAGGGGAGTATGTCAGAGCAGAAAGGAGAAACAGACAAAAAGGTGAGATGAAAGGAGACAAGCAAAGGAACAGAATTGGCCTTTCAGAGAGAAAAAGTCACACTGGACACCAAAGAAAGGGTCAAAGGGTTATGCAGTACTGAACAGAGGGGAAGTTGAGTCTCGGTGAATTAACCCGTCAAGATTCTGCACAGCTGTTGTCGCTGACTGCACCATGTGTGATGTATTGTCTGTGGGAGATCATTAAATAATGATAAATTATCGCTTCATATTGCTCAAATATGTAGCATTATTTTCAAAAAAAGAATATTCATTTGGGAAAATAGTTGGCCTAGTTTAGGAGAGCAAACATTGAAATAGGTGTTTTGCATCAATTGGGAATAAATGATAAATGGATCACATTTAGCAGCAATATCTTAAAGATTAATTCACTAAAGTAAATTAGGAACACAAAAAGTCTGTTTAATATTCCTAAAATACAGCTAAATGTTTCATTAACTCTCTTTAAGAAAACACGTAAAAACATGATTTAATGCTTTGCTTTCACTATGCTTGTCCAGTGAACACAAAGATGCACTTAACTGTTCCTTTCACTAAATTCTTTCACAAATGGTTCTCAATACTCGACATCTCAGGTCAATACATTGTGACAATCAAACATAGCACACTGATTGCCACTTAAATTAATTCCAATAAATACTCATGAGCTTTTAAGACAAACAAGAGGGAGTGAAACAGTTTTTCCTTCCTTTCCCCCCCAAACAAGCAGAGATAATTAAACATCTATCCTCAGAGAAGAAGTGTTCCCACTGGAAGGTTGTTTGGTTTAAGGATTTGCTCAGTGGTTTGACTCGCCAGGGACTCTCCATTTGAGTCTCAAGGTTTTATATCTCTAACAAGGCTTTAATTGCCAAGGTAACAGACCACCTGATTAAGCCTGACAATAAGTCTGCTTTATCTGTGGGGTAGTAGAGAGGAGAAAGACTGCAGGGATGAGGAAGAATATTCAAATTCAGCTATCAGTGAGTCATGTATTCATGCTCAATGAGGTTGTTATTTTTATATAGCCAACAAGCAGAGACACATATTGAATGGTCATGCACCTCAGCAGTGTGAACTTGCCTCAAAAATTCTATTTACTCTACGTCAACTTTGGAAATGTGCAGTACTTGCAGGAAAGATCCTAATTCTACTGAGAGTGTGGAGGAGGCGGCACTCAAAGCCTCAGGTCCCATGCCATGTGCCCTCCTTATTGTAACGAGTGCATTTCTCTCCTCAAACTCTGACTGGTGAGTGCGTCGGGGAGGAGGGGTATTCTTCAGAGGAGACGGAGAGCGTCTGGTGGTGAAAAACTCTGTTAAAGTCCCATCTCTCCTGTCAGAGGGCTGACACGGGGCATCCAGGGACGTGGGGCCTTTGGTGCTCTGAGTCTGGACACTGGCCTAGTTTCCCCCCCTGTACTCCCCTTCCCACCCCCCCTACAACATCTCACCTACAAAACACTCCTCAGCCACCCCATCTCATCTGTTCTTTACTGTCATCCTGACCTCAATGAACTGCCCTCCTCCTCCACCACCTCCCTTCACTTTGTCCTGTCTTGCTTTCTTTCTCACTTTCTCCATCACTTTTTCTTGGCAATCTTGTTATGTTGGAAGTATTAATGGTCATCTTGAAAAGAGAAATAAAACAAGTATTTCCCACTATAAACAACAACAACAACAACAACAACAAAACTGTAGCTGGGTAACAATTCCATATACAAGCTAATTCTAAGCATGTTTTGAGTGCCTTTTTCATACTAAAAAAGTGACAAAACAAGCATACTCAGTCAGTATACGTGCTATAAAAACAACAACAATAACAACTTGATTTTTTAATGCACTTTGATGGACACTATTCCCTGAAAATCAAATGCACAAAGAAAATTGAGGAACTACTCACAGCTAGAAATAAAATGAACAAATTGTGGATGGTAGTAAAACAGCAGGAAACACAAATATACATTTAGTTTAGTTTAATTTAGTTTAGTTTAGTTTAGTTTAAAGCCCTTTGAGACAAATTTGTAATTTGTGGTTTTTGGCTCTATAAATACAATTGATTTGGCTGTAATCAGTTAGTACTGTACGTACTATGGATTGGGGACTAACTTATAATTCTGTTGTCTTCATATTAAAACACAAGCTTACCATTAAAATCCACAAAATCATACCCATTTAACCAGATTTCTTCTGGGAGATTTACATGTACCACCTTCATTCTCACCATCTATCACCTTAAATTTTATGAGTGTGAAAGTTCATGACCTTGATCTGCTCTTCACTTTGGAAATACTGTAGTAGTTTGACAAAATAATCTTAATTCATGATCCATCATAGCTTGTCTGCAAATGAAGAATGTGTGATGCAGTTGAAAGCTCAGAAAAAAAGCCTGTAAATGGACCTCAAATTCAGATTATTACGTCAGACCTTTCTTGCTTCATACTTATTTCAATGTGTTTTTACTTCTTTTAGTGTCTCTCAGGCCTTTTAGTGTTTTTAAAGGTTGTGAATGGATGTTTATGAAATCAATAATGTTTTTCTGTTGGTATGTCCCAAATGAGACCAGAGACAACTTTCCACCATTGTGAATAATGAACTCTTATTATGTTGTAACAGCACTCTTGGTACTGTTGGTATTTAGTGTCAAATACACAGAGAAAAGCTTGATAACATCTTGCACTATTGACTAGTTTGTCAAATTTTTGATACGCTCTTTTTTTTTTGTCCCAGATCATAGGATCCTCTATTCAAAGCTTTGCCTCTGTGACATTATAAAACTGCTACTGTATACAAATGACTTATCTTAGTAACCCCAAAACAACATTCAAAGCACCTCTGTCATGTGAACATGTTGAACATGTCACTTCATGAAATTCAGTCTGACGTGAAGCTTCAACTCTTGCACTTCACATCGTGCGGGTGCGTATGGAAATTTTCCATGTCAGGATGGTGCTCTGTCTCTCTCTCTCTCTCTCCCTCTCTCTGGCAGGTGTAAATGGTGCAAGTTTCTGTCTTGTTCAACACCCATGCTATTTTGATGTGTTGGCAATCCCTTTGCCAGACCAATAACTCTCTCACACCAACACTACTCTTTCATGCTGCCTGCTTTATTCTCATTCTTGGGGGGATCCTCCTGAGATACATAGTGTGCCTCTTAATTTCCCCCGGGATGCATGCAGGAAACATACACTAGTGATTTTTCCAGGGATGAAACACTGGGAAAACATTAGAACAGAATATATCATGACATCTTCTGCTGCTAGGTCAGATAACCAGTTAAGTGGGTTCCATAACTTGTCACAAGTCCATGTTTTGCATTTTCTGTCTTTGTTTGTCTCCCATTTTAGTTTGCTCTTTTGTTTTCCAGGCTGAGGGTGGAACTGTTCTGAACAGCGCTGCATTGAGTAACATGCAGCCAGTCAGCGCAGCATAGTAAGGGAGAATCCCAGGGGGAAGATGTGGCCCAGCGGGTTTGGTTTGTACACCCGTCACACACTTCTGAGGGGTGACGTGCATCACTGCTCCACTGAGGGAGAGCCTCTGCCATGTTTACTGTCATGTTCCAAGGTATGCTACGTGGCTTCAAACACATCAAACACATCTACAGGAATACTGATATTGGGAATGCCATGGGGAGCCACACAAAAGGTACAGACATACACCTGAAAATGCACATGCCCACGATTGTGCCATGAGCCTTCAGGAACCACAGAAAAATTAATCCATATTTTTTAAAATGCTGCTTTTTTGTGTTATCAAATTGTCAATAATTGTAATACATGCATTTAAAAAGACACATGGATGTAAAGTCAAGTCAAAATACTACACCTCTAAAATACAACAGAATATTGGATAGTGTCTCATTCATACTACTGTATCTAAATTTGCCAATATGCCATTTTCTCTGTACAGCTGTTTCCATAGTAACAATGCCAACAGTAAAAACTATGATGCAAAAGGAGACAGTATAGCCAGGGGATGCTTCGTTCAGATTGAGAGAGCTGATTGGAAGCAAAAATGATTAAATCATCGGCAGCTTCTTAATTGTTGTGCTACAAAAACACACATTTATGCCCACATTCCTGACAATAATTTCTTGTCAAATCAGCTCTAAAGCTGATATGTCATATGTGATGCAATAGATTCAAACACAACGTCAACATAATATCAATAACCTGTTGTCTTTCATACACAATCACCATGCTTTTGGGGTGTGCCGTCACATGGCTGTGCTTGATTTATGAAGAATGGTCAAGACTGATTTGACTAGCGAAGTGCTCCCCTCCCGGCCTGCTGTGTGTAGTGTTGACAAGAGCTGAGTTGTTTGCTGTGCCTCTAGGCGTGAGGATGAGGGGGAGCAGCCTGGAGTTCCTGCCTGGCTCAGGGGGAGGTTGGACTGGATTAGACGGCTGACAGCTGGGCCACATCTCTGGAGGCGCAGGGTGGAGAGGCCCCCTGTCTGCCTGCCTCTGCACCAAGTGTCAATTTGAGCATGAAGGAAGGATGGAGTGAGCCAAAGAGTAAGTAAGTGAGCGAAGTGGGGCCACTGGTAGTCCTGGGTGGATTGACATCAGCGGTGCATGGGCTGTGCACACCGTTAGGCATCAGGAAACACACTGTTTATTTAGCGGGTTTTGACTTGGAGGCACAAATGTGTGCACACTTGGACAGACTCACCGACACAAGACAAAGCACTCTTACAAGGTTGTAGCTCTTGACCTCTCTAGTTTGGGTTGTGGTGTTAATAGTCAGCACAACATGGTATCAGGGAAGCATATTAAACAGGCTTAGCGATTTGACTTCAAAATGTAAGCGTTCCTATTAATTGCATTTGTTTCATAATCAAAGCGCAATCTTTTCTTCACAAAATCAAAGCTTTTCAATAATGCAAAAATGGCAGTGAAACTAGCTCGCCTCAGGTGGTATCCTGTACAATTATGTGCAATCAAGATAACAAACTACTTCAAAATCAAACACACTCCTATTTTACTTCTATTTTCAGTGATAGGATATGTAATTAAATCTGACTTCTCTAAATGGTTGCATTATTTGATAGGCTGACTTTCAACATTTGCTCCAACTTCCAGATGAGATTCCTTGATAGATTATTTGATTGTGGCATGCACAACAACTGGCATAATTTACTTCAGCAGCACAGTGTTATGAAGAATGTTCCGCTGCCATATGAGAATTTTCTATAATAGGTTTTCTCTAATCCTGTGAGACTGCTTTGTGTATTTCCTGCACTGAGACTTGGCTATCACTGGGACGTGGGATGTGGGCCGGAGTCGACTTTATTAGCTAGTGATGTTCTAATGTGATTTATTTTTATAAATGAGAGTGGGGTGGGAATGCAAGTGGGGGTGGAGGCCAGTATGCAAATGCGGACCCTCATTAAACACCACCACCACACGACATTATCTGCTGCTCCTCGGATTGTTTGTGTGCATTAACGAGATGCAACCATGTCTGCTAACTAATGACAATGTAATGATCAGAGCATTCATGATAAAGTCATCAGAAGGCATGACATTTACACGCTCCATGTATTAGGTGCATCGCTACCACCCATACACTCAGGTGAACCCCAGGTTTGTTTTCATGAATTTATCAGTTTGAGACTCTCAGTAGTGATTAAAAAATGTGAATTTAGAGTTTATAATAGTGACCCCCAGTGACAACAAACAACTTACCATATCTTCACTTCTTAGGCAGAAACTTTGTGTCTTCAGTTTTTTTGTGATTTTTAAGTTTTCACTTCATTTGAAGTATTACAAGCTCCGCTAAAAATGATAAAAATTATCTGAATTCTTGCACTGAAGAAACCCCTTGAAAATGTACTAGAAAAACTAAAATATACATTAAATTTTATTAAAAATACAAAAGACTCTTCTCATAGCTCTACAGAGATATAATGTAAATTCTACTATGCAAACATCTAAAACACTTCAAGTGTTTTTTGTGGTTATTCTTTAATCTTTTTTAATAATACAAATATTATAACCACCACATATTTTTTTTACTGTGGTCAATAAATTTGATTTGTGGTTGCATACTATAAATATTTATCAATTCACATTTGTATTTTTTTGTGATTTACATATGTTATTTGGAATATTTATATGTATGATGGATGCTGTATCGCACGATTCAAAGCAAAGTATTTTTTTTTCTCACTAGCAATACTTAAACTGTTAGGCTTTGTTTCAAAAATGACCATGCAACTTTGCACGCCAGATTTATTTTTGGTCCTTCAAACTTTTCTTATGAAGTTGGGATGCTGTTCTCCAGGGATTTTCATGAGCCCATTTCTGTGTAAAGATGTTTATCTTCATGGCTTTTGCAAGAATGAGGAGATTAACCCCATAACTAGCAGACATCTTATAGTTGATCTGAGCATCATTAGTCCACATTAATAACCCATGGAAGTGCAAATGGGCTTTTTTTTATCATCTTAATTACATGACATCTGAGCTCTCTATCTAAAGATGACTCTCTTTATAGATGAGACAGGCTCTGTGACTTAGAGGTACTTGTTTTTGTGTGCACATCTGACAAAAAATCCTCGTGCTAAAGAATGTGCACACGTACTCGTACATAAAACACGCGCACACACACACACACACACACACACACACACACACACACACACACACACATGCACACACACATCAGCCATCTAAACTAAAAAGGATGCCATTGCCCATTAGAGAGATGGATTGACAGGAGTGCAGAATAAATCTTTGTGGCAGTGAGTCAGAAATATAAATAGAGCACCTAAGATAGATTTGTCTCTGGTGTTGATGAAGTTACCTTTGGGGGTAGAGCTCTACCTTTTTAGTAATGAGGACAACCACAAACAGTTTGGTCTCCTAATGAGAAATGATAGTTTTGGAGGTGCCATACAAAATACCATAGAATAACACCTCACTTAGGCATTTTCTACAGTGATTTTTTAACAAAAATGCCAAAAGTGGGATTCATTTGTGAAAGAATCAGCCCCACCTGGTGGCTTTGATGCATACTATAGGCGTCTATACAAGAGGAGGAAATATTGATCTACATCACTATCAGTTATCCATAAAACTTCTATATTATTGCAATTCCTTCAATGACAGATTTTTTTCAGCTTGACCTGGATGGTTAGAACATTTTAATTAAGCTCAGAAGGACCTTCATAAGATGCTTATTTTCAGCATAACATCTACACATTTAAGCACATTAATACAACAGATACAAGATCTACTTCAAATTAAGGTAGATTCCTGCTGTTAAAATCAGTAGACATGCTCATTCACAATCTCTTTAAGTATCTTTAATCAAAACTTCTTTTCCATAACAAAAACCACACCATTAACAGCTGAATTATTGTAATTAGATCAATAAACGCTGGTAAAATCAGGTAGGCAGGGGAGGGAAGGAATGCTCTATTACCCGTTTTATCATCAAAGTGAGTGCTGTGATAATTATGCTAGCAGCACCCAGTCAGAGCAGCCCACCAGAGACTGATAACAGAGGACTGCCCAGGGTTACAGTGATTGCACACACAGACTCCCTCTATGCCATCTCATTGGACAGGTTGAGTTGCTGATATTCATGCAAAAATAGGATGCAGAATGATATAGAACAGCACTAAGAGGGTGTAATACAATGTTTTTTATTTTTTTGCTTTTCAACCTGGGTTTGAGAGCTGGCATCCCATTAGAGCTCTATTGCTAATCAATGTGAGGCATTATAGGTTGTATAAATCACACTCTGACACCTGCTGTATGGGTCGTTAACAGAGAAACCACTAGGGAGGAATAGACAGAGCAAACATGCAGACTCACAGAACATAAATGTCTGAAGCTCAGGTTGAGGCACCAAAACACTATTATGGTGATCAAGGAGCTGATCAATTGAAAGATTTGGTACAACTTAGTGAGGTCATACACTAAACGACTATAGGCATTTCTCATTTAGTAAAACACATATTGGTTTGGCTTTTCTACAAAGATACACTCACAGTCTCACTGCTTTCTAATAATGCTATGTAATCTAGGCTCAAATGATTATTTGCAATTTGCGGTTACCAAACAACCACAGACCACCGGAGGTGTTTCTCAAATATTAGGAGGCAAGAAGAAAGAGGTTCCTGTGAAAATTTTTAATTGAGGATGTAGTTATTCTGCCCGAAAAGGCATGCTGGAAAGTGCACACGCAGGCATTTGTAACCTGAGTGTGGTACAGAGGGGGACCATCTGAAGACTCGCAGGCCCTTTGATGTCTTCTGAATACGGGCATAATGCATGTGTAATTAATAAGCCATTTGCATATGATGAACTAGGGCACTTAGTCAATGTTCTCGGGATACAAATACCTGAGGAAAACAATAACAACGGAGAACATTAAAAAAGGGAGTCTACGCAAAAAAGACAAATCTATGGCCCGCTTCGGATTAGAAATACATTAGCAGCTAATTATGTCCTAATTGCCAATATTTTAGCAGGTGTTTGTACTTAACCAGTGGTAATGCCCTCCTGGAACAAGCTCATCAGGGTTATTCTCAGGTGAATCTCTCCAGTCCTTGGTGATTATGATGCGACAAGATGGACTTATGGTCAAAAACATGGATAATAATGAGGCTGCTGAATAGGATAACAATAACAACAAAACAGAACAGCAAAAATGTATAATAATAACCAAAATAAGACCAATAATAATGGTAATCTAAGATGAAGAGAAAAAAACCCAGAAGACATAAAACAGGGAGAAGAATTCAGTGTCATCTATAACAGAATATGTAACCATGACAATTATAAACTGTTACTGGTGTTGAGATATTAGTGCTGAGAGCTCACAGTTCAAAGAGGAGTATTAATTTTTTGGCCAAATGTTTTCAAAGCAATCAAAGACTCTGGGAGGTGGAATTCTCTTACCTAATCAAACAGCGAATGTAACCCAGAGCCTGATTAAATATTGAGCTTAGGACTTTCAGATATCTTTTTTCATTGGCCTGCTGGCATTTTGGCAGCAAGGGAGCATCAAACTCCTATAAGTCCCTGGAGTTGGTCCACTCTGGAAAAGTGCTGAGCCAGCAGATCAAACTGCAAAAATGTCATGGAGAGAAAGGAAGTGAACCACAAGCATGCATCATTAGAGAATCTTCTGCACATCTGACATTAAAGTTGTTAATAACATCCAGATAGATAACACTGTGGAAAGTAAACTTGGATCATGCCTGTTGTATCACAGAATTATGATGTGTTTAGTGTTGCATAAGCGACACTGGTGAAGGACACGTGGGATTTGTTGTAACAGGATCTTTGTCACTGAAGACATTTTTGACATGTCACAGTAAGAAAACCACAGGTGTAAATAATAAAATTAATGATGGCTGAATTCCATTTAGCTGCTTCAGTTTCGGGGCCCTGGTGTTGTGCATGCTGGCTCATTGTCACACTTGAATAGAACAAAGTTATAATCCTAAATTGCTTGAAATCAAACCTTGTTTTGGTATTATGTACATTTGACATTTTTCTGCAATAGCCATCAATGTATTTATATTCTACAATTGCTTCTCCATACAGTACTTAGTGGTGGAGTCCACCATTCCCATGATGGATTCAAATTACTACATGAGGGATTCAAAGGAAACAATGCAGTGTTACTGCTTGTAATTTTATTTCATTAATATTAGCCTCACTGTTTACTGTTCATTCTCCTACAGCCATAATAGGACTGTCTTTAGGTCCTGCTAATGCAAACCGAACATTGCCTACTACCACTGCTTCACATTCAACTGACAAAACGTGGGATGGCTTTTGTTGTGAAACAGTCAGAGGAAACATAATGTATTAGTTACTGAGATTAGCACTAACCGCAATTGTTCATGAAAAATGTGCCTACAAAATAAGACCTGATCATTTTCGTCATTTTTTTTTGACAGCAGATCAGTTTTGAATATTGCAGGGAGTGATGGGACAAGAGGGAGCAGCCATAGTGAGCTGTTAGATGAAGAGGTGCCCACCTCCGACTCCTCAGAAAGGTAACCAACTCCTGTTACTGTGTGGAAAACTACTTGCGCTGTTATGCAGCATGAAATTAGATTATGTTTGCTCATGGCATGATGGAAAAAGGCCAATTATTGACTAACTTCTTTATTAAAGCAATGTGAGTTTGTTTGGTTGCACTGTAAACTGATGCACCAGTTGCTCCTCTGTTATATTTCTCAAAAAGTAACTTCTCAAGGAGTGTTTACTGTAGCACTTGTTGTTACCACCCATAACCACAGGTGTCGCCAAATCAACCAAGCCTGAAGTCTCAAGGATTAATACTTTAATGTTATTAATAACTAGGGATGTGCAGAGATCCCAGTATTTGTATTTGTATCTGTATTTGTTGAGGCAGCAAAATTATTTGTATCTGTATTTGTATTCGAATAAAAGTGGAAAGAGGCTTTAAAATCCTGTTTTTGTTTTTAAAGAGACACATTTTAGAACATTAAAGTGTTACAATAAGTGTTCATGAATAAACTACCTTACAAAGGAGGTCCCCACATTGGGTCTTGAGCTGGAGTCTCCTAGATCATAGACAACTGCGCTGATTACTGAGGTAAAACTTAACTCATCACCTCATGCAGACAGACCTCTTCCTATTTAAACACCCATAACACAGAGACAGCACACCGTTTAACGTGTAGGGAGGAACTTCAAAGGCAATTATTGCTTTGCACTTTTCATTTATGGCCTATTTTTTACAACCTAACTTTGTGGAAAGGAGAAGGGGAACAACAGGTTATGGAGAGTCCCTTGGGAGCATTTTGCTTGTGTCAGTAGCTCAGCTTTATCTCTGGGGAACACCCCCAACAAATAATTTTTAAAATATTTGTATGAAACAAATATTTGTATAAAAAACAACTATTTGTGCTTTGCCGAATAATGTATTTGTATTCGGGCACACACCTATTAGTAACACTTGTACATTCCCTACTATGACAAATCAAAATGTGAAAATGGCCTATGTTGTGTTTGATTGTACAGATTCTCCCTGTATATCACTAGTTCAGCTTGTTGTTCATAAAAATGCAGATTTGTGCGAGGTATTCTGAGAGTTGTAATTCCACGTATCCTTGTGTGTTATTGAAACTAACCCAAACAATCATACAGGTCCTTTGATATTTACCTCTTGGTTTCATGAATCTGAAACACCATTTTCCCAGTTCCTGACTCAATACCCAGTGTTACATCAAATATCTGTTCAACTTTTTCCTCAATCTTTTTTTGTTCTTCTCTGTACACATACCATTGTATTGTTCGACCTTGAGTGAGATGCTGTCAGGCGCTTTTTAGAACATAAGCGTTGCAGTTTCCCATAATCCACTGGGAGTGTTGAGGTGAGAGCTGTGGCCCAGTAGCACTCTGAGTGGCTGGCAGCGGATCAAAAGCAAACGAGGTTCCTGAGCTCATTCCAATTATAACAGCACACACTATCAACTACAAATACAAACAGCACGTAAGTGATAGCGCTGGTGGCCTGGAGGACTGCTGCCAGAGAGCAGGCAGCATGCTAATCAGGATACCTCTTGCCATGGGCTATTTAGGGAATAGCCTCTCATCCCACCAATTCCCCGTGCCTTAGCCAGGGAAACGAAAGAGAAAAAGGGGAGTGAATTCCCTGAGTGCACAATCCAAGGACAAAATATTAGAAAATGGGTCTTTATCTTTGCTCTCGGCCAGTATCCATATTAATTACAAAAAAAGGGGGAAAAACAATACATATGTACTGAATAAAATATAAAGAGATTTGTCAAACACATACAGCTACAAATTACTGTATGACCACCAACTTCTAATTGCCTTTTCTTCTGATGTTAATCTAATCACCAAAAAAGTACAATAACACTGAAAAAAGGAAGAATTTCTTCATAAAGAATTTAACTTTCTTCATATTTGATGCAAATCACACATAGGCCTTTGTTGACTTCACTAAGCTGGCATCACACACTATGGTTTAACCTTTGCAAAAGCAGAATGTGGGAAAACAAGATCCTCAGTCATTTGCACATCACTTCACACTGCTTATTGCAATTAGTCTGATTATTCATAACAACATCTTCCCAAGCATCCCATTGTAGTTGGCCAATCCAGGAAAGTGATTTATATCCGGTCGACTGTCTTGGGGGAAGGAAGTGAGATGTTTGGAGCAGTTCTGTGGTAACATGCACGCTCCCCCACTCGCATGGACAACCCCTCAGAGCTTGGCAACTCTCCAGAGCCATGCAGGGGCTGCGGAGTACAGCGGGAGCCTGAGTGAGAAGCACACATTGTGCACCGCGGGACCCCACCAGCCCCGGCCCGAAGGCACAACTCTCAAGGACATGGAGAACTGGGGCAGAGAACTTCCAAGCTTCCCACTGTTAGGGCAGGCTGAGAAAAAAGAGGGAAAGTTTCCAAAGTGTCTCTGTCTGTGTGAATGTGGCTGGTAAAATGTGTTGCAAAGACGGATACATGGATTCTCTTTATCAGTTAACATGAATCATGTGAATGTTTCTTAAGCATGGAACAGCTCTCAGGCATCCAGTGAGTGTATGACATTTAAATGTTGTCTACAGGTACCATAAAACTGGGAAATTCACACTTAATCACAATTTGTGTCAAGAAAAAAAAGGTGAAGGGGTCAGGAAGAGGGCTACTCTTTATCATACAGGTGGGCTGCAGACAGAGAGTTATGGTTAGTATAAAGGAGTAACAGTAGAAGGAGTCTTTCCTATGTTTGTGCACGCACGTAGGTGCACATAACTGTGTTTGTGTTTCTATCTCTGTGTATCCAGACTCTGATCTCCTAGTCAAATATAATTACTGACTTGTATGACAACCCAGCAAGTGATACATTTGAATCGATGGCTCACATAGCACCATGGTGTCCATGGAGGGAAGTGAAATTCTAGGTCTTGCAGACAAATAGAAATGTAATCTGAAAATGGAAATTGCAGCTTATGGCAATACAAAAACCCCCAGATTTGTGCTATATAATATTTCCAATAAGGTGATAAATCAATGAATACGTATTTGTTTGCAGTGTTCTTTGAATCTGCATCAAAATCAAAAATGGATTGTTCATCTGAATATTTCATTGAAATATAACAGAAAATGAAGTGTATGCTGACTTTTGATATAAAATTGCACAAAAGAGGCAAAGCCTTTGACACTGCTGGAACAAGCCCTGGCAGCAGCCCTTTTCCTCATTGTCCTTCCAGTCAGGAGCTCAGGTTTACTGTGGGTCAGCCCCCTCTCTCTCTACATCAGGGGGAAGGAACCACACTGATCTGAGATGGAGTACCCCCAACCAAACCTTACCACATCGACCCATGCCACCATCCTGGGCCTCTAATGGAAGTCCTGGGCATCCAGACGCCTCCCCCGCTCCGACACAGGCGTCAAGTAGCGCTCTACTCATCATTGGAAGCAGCAGGCCTCACAGCCCTCCTTTTCTCTCCCTGGGACTGGCTTTTTGGGAACATTGCAGGCAGATGTGTCCAGATGAGCACGTTCTAATTTGTAGGCCCAGGTTAATGCTCCGCCAGAGGCCCCGGAGGATCAATAGCTTTATTTCCCTAAAACGCTGGCGTGGTGAGAACCAACTCACGGGGTGCTTTTAATACCGCCACAGTTCCAGTGACGACTGGGCTGTATTGATTGTGCCCATGTGGAACTACGTGCGCCTTCTGGGGAAGGATCTATTTGTGTCACCCTGGGCTGGGATGGGGGCTCCACTGGAGGAGTAGAGAGCTCAGCCAATGGAGGATGCCAAAAACATCAAAACAGCCATGTTTACAGATTACCCAAAGGGAAAGCAAATTACAGCAATTATGCAGGCTGTGGGAATACTGATATCAGCATACCTGCTATTTCACCCAGAGACTACTTTTATGAGGCTAGAACACATACAAAACAGCACACTCAATTTGATTTGATGGCTAAACCCTCAACAAACGATGGGATTTAAACAAAGCACTGCACATCAGATGCATGCAAAACAATGTCTTTCTAGGGGATCGCCCTGTTTGTGTATGTCAGGTCCAAAAAATCTTTTCAGTTGTTTTGAAACTAGATATAATAGCTTACACAAATATCTGTGAGGCAAGTATGTATCTGGCAGGCATAATGATAAAAATGCAATATCGTACATTGTCTCTACCATATTTTTTTTTTTTCAAACAATGGCAATTAATCATTCTTTGTAAACACTGCAAATTGCTTTACAGAAAACTAATTTACCCTTGCAGCATTTATCTCATATATCAGCGCAGAGACAACATACAGAAGAGTCTTATCCAAATCACGGGCCTTTGTTTGCAGCTGTCATGACATATTCATAACTGGGGCCATAATAGTCAGATTCCTGTTATATCCCCCAGGGAGAGCAGAGAGAATGGTGTCACATCCAATTACTGCGGCACACTGTAGAGGTAAATCAAAACTCATGCCATGAACTCTGGAATCTAAGGTGCACACACACACACACACACACACACACACACACACACCACTGCATGAGCAAAGCGAGACAGCAGTCATATCAGCATTGATAGAATATTGGAAAACACATTCTCCTGGTAACTTGGAGGTCATGTATGGATTACACAGGGAAATGGGATTGGCTGGAGGCAGTTGTCTTCAGTCTTCTCAAAACATAAATTGACATACATAAGCTCTAGGAGCAAGTGAGGCTGACAGCGCTTGCTATACATTGAACAATTATGGATTTGTTTGCCAGCATGCAGGAATTGAAATTGCAGATGAGGGTGACGATATGCTCCTCATTGGACAAGGAACAAATGGGTCACCAAGTTCAACCATACCTTCTCCTCAGCACCAGTAAGATGCCTTTCTGCGCAGTGAAATGAATGCCTTTGTCTTTTCCTCCACAGAAGTCAGTAGGGAGGCCTGGTGGTTTGGTGGTTGGAGGGTATCTCAGCAGTGCATAGCCCCGTTTCACCCTGGAGCGGTGCAAAGCTCCTGCTCAATAAAACAGGCTGCATCCCCAGGGCCCCTCCCTCAAGCCTCCAGTCAGCGCTTGTTTTTGCACCATTTATTTAGTGTGACACATCTCCAATTAAACTGTGGAGGCTGCTGCATTCCCCCCATAACTACCTCTTATACCTCCCCATAGACTTTCTGTCACACTGAGAGTGTGGGTATGAGAGAGTGAAAAGGGGAGTTAGTGGGAGAGAGAGAAAGAGGGACAGAAAGAGAGAGAGAGAGATCACATCTTGCCTGCCAGCTATGATCACAATGTCATTTTCCCCTCAGTGGTTAGGAGCCTCCTCTGAAAGGTGCCCTGAATTATAATTATCAAAATATTGAACAAGATAATCATCCTCTTAAATGATGCTGCCACTTCACTATTTGCCATACTTTAACATAACACGCGTGGAGTAATACTGTCCTGTTAGCTTTCTTGAATTCATAACTGCACAGCCAATGTACGTTGGGCTACAAAGACATATTTTTACAAGATTACACACTTGAATTTAGTCATTAATAAACTACTACAGAAATACTCATGCTTAACCAGAATTCCTCCACTGCCTCACGTTAAGTTATGTACCCATCAATTTAAATTCATGAGCGTTTAAAGGAGATCTTTCATAGATGGTAAGAGTCTCCTTGCCACCTCTTCATCCTCCCCCAATGGCCCCAGACACAGTCACAGGAGGAGTGACTTTGTCCGACCCCAATACCGTCTGCGAGAGCGCAGCTGAGGGCAGCAGCTGCCAGGGAGGACTGGTGGGGGAGCGCCCAAAACGCCAGCTCTGCCAAGCAGAGGGGCCGGGGGGAGCCCCAGTGGCAGCTGGGAAGGGTGGGGCGGCCAGCTGTGGAGCAGCAGGATGGTGGGGTGACTAGGAGATGCCACTAAACCTGAGCAGGGAACATAGATACACACATACATACAAAAAAAGTTAACAAACCACTTTCTTTTCTTAAGGCAATTCTGCTGCACTCGCCCACATTTACACACACCAACACTCATCATCGGCAACAAGGCAACCCAAGCAGTCCGTGGCCCTCTTAACACCAACACCGCTCTCCCATCACGTGCTTCGGCCACACATCTGGTGTACCATCTGTATCACTCCCCCCAATGTGACAGGTAGTCCCTCTCCTTCTCTGGAGGGAGCAGAAGGGGAAAGAGGGACACGGAAGGTAATTTTGGGTGTAAATGTGCTCTGGACCTCTCTAAATGCATCTGGACAAAGCAGACATGCTGCTGAGCCAGGCAGGGTCATTATCAGTTGGAAACTGACTACCAGATAGCAGATGAAGACAAAACAATTATATCATACTGTCAGATTATGACGGCACCAATAGTGCACATCTTGTTTATGTTGTCTTGGGGATGAATGATCTCGCACTCCTATGTTACCACAAAAAGGTCAAATGCTGTAAATAACACAAGTCAAAAGTGTATTAAAGATTCTTCCAATTTATTATAATGTACAGTTATACATTGCCATGACACAAATGTGACCACCATGTGGATGGGGTGCAGAATGCAAAATATTAAAACAGCCATATAAACAATATCAGAGGATAATGAATTCCTCTTCTCTATGCCGCTGTACATATGGGATCAATAAAGTATGCACCATAAAACAGATACCAAGCCAGTGATATAAAACTGCACAACCAGTCTTTACTGTGAAATTAAGGAATCCATTTCAGAACATTATTTTCACATCTTATGTTACATATTTGACAGTAACAAACTTTATTATTCACACACAACACTATTTGAATGACATCAACTTAGACGTTTATTCAAAGGGAAAAAGGGATTCCAGCATCGTCAAGACTAACAAAACTAAGTACTTGTCAGAAATATTTGATACCACGTTAGATCTTTCCCATTCACCAGTTTGCAGTCAATGGACAAGACTGAGGTGCTTGTATAGAAGAAAAAAAAAACAACAAAAACAAAACACTCTAGAGAGCATCAACTTAGGAATACAATTTGCAGAGGTGTCTGCTACATATCATCCCTCTGGGCACATTTGTCAAATAAAGAACCAGGCCATTATTTCATCAGGTATTGTAAAAAAAAAAATTCTATTCATGATCCAAATTTGATATTTTTTCACTGACTTAAACCCCCCCCCCAAAAAACAGCCCAAAACAGAATACAGCAATTGTTACATGTGTTTTACAGCTTTGAACATTTTTTGCTGCTTGTTGTTCATATTTGTCCTTCAGGGAATCTCAATTAGATTTCCATTTTTACACAAAGAATTCATGCACTGTCCGTGTCATTGAAGTAGCAGATCTAATCGAATAGTTATACAATTCAATGTAACAGTAAAATAAAAAAAACAAAATGTGCTGGATGGGATCATCATTAATAAAAAAAAATAAAACAAAAAAACATTGACACATACACTTCATGAAATAAACAACACAGCTTCAGTACTACTTTCCAATGTCTTATACAAAGTTAGCTTGATCTAAAAAGCATAAAATATATTTTTACATCATCACATACATTAAGACATGTACCATGGCCTAGCGGGAAGTTCGTCTGGTGCATTATCTCTAAGCCCCCACACATTTCCCTACTGCTGGCATTATTGCTTCTTATGAACAGGGAGCTGAAGGATAGAGAAACAATGCACCACAGTAGAATGAAACTCTGTACATTTGAATCATCTCTGATATCCAAAATTTTTGTTAGCCTGTTTCACAATCTGCAATGCTAAAGGATAAGGCAGTTCCATTTTTTTTTTTAAGGCATTGCTGCTTTGAGACATACTGGACCAGATGGTGAGTTGTGGACTTTAACATTATCAAGTCAATGGACATGATAAACAGAATATATTTTATAGGCAATGATAAAATCCCAAAGAGAGGGGGAAACGAATCTTGTGTTTTTGAGTGTTGTATGTTCGTGTCTGAGAGAATCTCAGTGAGCTGCAACCATCATTTAAGTCTGCTTAGCAGTTGACCAGAGGTCAAAGCTCAGACAGAGATCAGAGCTGTGTGGGTTTGCTGTGACCATCTCTCATTGCTGGTAATTTCCATACTGGCCCTGTGGGGAGAAATGTGACAGACTCATGTTACTTGACCTTTTCAAAAACACACAGGGAAAAAAGCTTATATTCACAAATCTTAAAAGAGGGTGCAAACAAACATCTGTGGTTTCAACCATATACTGCAAACCATGATTTATAGCTGCATTTGCTGGTATTGACCAGCAGGTGGCAGCATGGCCTCACAACTTGTGAGCTCTAGATTCTAACTTGACACCTCAGGTTTGGGCAGCAGCATGGCTGAGGATGACATTCCTTATTGACTAGTGGATAGTACTTAAAGTGAGATAAATTCAGTGCAAGGACAGTAGTATTTGATGCATTTCTAAACAGGGGTCGAAGTATGTGTTTGGTATTAATGGAAAATACAATGGGAACAAATTTGGAAAATTTAACAGTTCAATATAAATAACATTTCATTTCAAATATGAGTTCAATAAGTTAAGCACAATACCAGTGTTATTTGCATGGATTAAAGACACACCAAAGCATGTAAGCTTTTGGCTGTTTCACTGTAGACTAAGCATGCTGTGTTTCTGGACCTCATGACTTACAATTCGACCCCTGGTTACCAACAAAATTAAAATATTAAAAAAAAAGAGAAAATTATCAATATTTTAACATAACAAAAGAAAGAAAAGAAGAAAAATGGGAGAGAGATAAAGAAAAAAAGAGACAGAAGAAACATAACAAATGCAAATTAAGGCTAGGTTGTCAAACGTCTAGATTGGACGTTGAGGTCTTCACAGCAACCATTACCTTTGCTTCTTACAGAGCTAGTCAGGGGTTCAAATCCCCGGGTCTTTATTTCCTCATGTGCCCCTGAATATTCAAAGATAAAGATATCAAAGTGTAGCTGTGGTCCTCACATAAGACCATAGGAAATACAGGGCAACAAATAGATCTTCCTTTAAACACTACAGCAGTCTGCATCAAGTTTAAGGAAGAATCCTATTAAAGCCCTCATATTTCCCTCAACTGGCATGCCATATTAGCCAGGATATATAACTAAGACTCAAGTTAACAAGTTAAAAACAATAGTAACACATACAATGTTTTGGGAAGAATAAATTTAACCCCGAATATGATGATAGCATGCATAAAATAATACCTTTCATGTCTACCTTCTAACTTCACTCACATTGATTCTAGTCTGACAGAATAACAGAAAATATACATCTAACTCTGACAATCAACATTATAACTTGAGTCCTCTGCTGTCCAGCATTGGGAGTATACTCACCTGGTCATAGCCATAAGGGCGTTGCTGCTGGCCCTGTGGGGGTCCAGGTTGAGGGGGGCGATAGGCTCCATACTGCTGTCCCTGGCCCTGAGGATAGTTGGGGTACTGTCCTGGGGCACTTTGGGAGGGGCCTATGACAAATATTGATATCTCACTTTAAAATTATGCATGCATGACACACTTGAGTAAACCTAAAAGTGTTTGAAAATGCCATTGAGTACAGTCAGAACAAACTTTGGGAGTTTTTTTTTTTGGCTAAAAAGATCAGTTCCAGTTTAACTGTGGAAGTGTTCGCTTGTAGTCACAATGCAATTCAATTCAATAATTGTAATCAATAATCAGTGTGGACAAAAAAACAACAACAAAAAAACCACTCACAACCTTATTGTTTAGGTGCTGAGTCCAAAACTGTACAGTGATTTCTGCCCAAATTTATGCTTGAAATATTGTACTTAGTAAAACATTTTAAAGTGAACACTCTTTAGTGTTGCAAGTCTTTGAGATGCTGTAATCTTTTGACTTGTTGCAAGTTTCAGTCTGAACACCTGCTTAGAAAGAGGTGGGACAATCTGGACTCAAACAAATGAACCCAGTGTGAAAACAGCCCAAGTTTTTCTCATTAATCGTTTCCATCTCCCACTTGTTACTTTGAGAACTCTAGGGAATCCCTGTTAGTTTACTATCGCTAATGGGCTGCAATAAAAAAAAAAAAAAAAAAAGAAAAGCTGATGGATGACAAAGAGAGGATGGTGGATATGTCAGACCAATTTGTTTGGGCTGCCTCCACAACACCTGACTCAGTAATGAATGAGAATGAGTGAGTCAGGTTGGAGCCAGGCAGTGGTTCCCTAATGCAAGGAGACATCAAGGAGATTCTGTTGGTCTTCATTAGAGGAGCAGGCTTCATTAAAAAAAAAAAAAAAAAAAAATTCCACTTTATCAACCCCCATATACTGCAGCTATCCATGCAGGCGCTGTGAAGGACCGAGCAAAGCTTGACTGGGGCTGAAGTCAAATGAGGCCCACGCAGCATCGTTAGGCGCTCATAATGTCTTATGCTGTTGAGCATAACCTTGTGGGGGCCTGCGAGAGAAAGCGTGTGTGTGCCAGATGGATCTCACCTCACAGCCTCTGCCTCTCCGCTAGCTCATTACTAACATGAGCTTTGGCTCAGACAGAGGGTGAGTGATGGAAAGTTCCAGTGAAAAATGGCAAGAGGAGGAAAAAGACGAAAGAGCTGCAGGACCTCCAATATTAAATACTGTATGACAAACATTGTTTAGACATCCCGTGGAACTTGGTTACACCCTATAGCCATGAGCACATTAAACATACCCACAAATTAGAAAATATAGGTAAGGAATAGGCACAAGTCAAATAACAAAAGGTTTGTCTCCCTGACTTTTTTGTACCATAGACCGCATATAAAGAGCCAAAGCTCCTCTTCCACTCCCACAGAACAGTGTGTCATTTCAAACTGAAGCACCAGGAGAAATGCTAATGTGGTGCCAGCCACCACTAGTGATTAAATTTCTCTTCCACCAAGCTTCAATCCCCTAACCATTCATTAAGGTGGTCCTTTAATTCCTTGCTCTTGATGATGTCTTGACACGTGTCTGGCACCGTTACATTTCCAAGGGGCAGTAACCACCAGCTCGCTCAGGAAGAATTATTATTCAACAGTTTAAAAAGGCAGCCAAAAAGGGCTGATAGCGTCTCCTAGAGGATGAAATGCGTCCCTTTCCCAGAGAAGGAAACTCACCGTAACCCTGCTGCTGTGGTGGGTAGCCCTGCTGACCTGGGTACTGCTGTTGAGGAGGGTAGCCCTGCTGCTGGGGAGGGCCTTGCTGATATGCTTCCTGCTGTTGGCCATACTGAGCATTACCTTCAGGGGGCAATAGCAGACAATGTGAGCAGCATGTTGACAAGTACAGCAAAGCAGATAGGTAGACACTGAATAAAGACTCCATATAACTGCAACTCAAGAGATCAGTTAGGATGTACCTGTATTTGCAACACAACATTATCTGACATATACAACCATAAAAAATAAACAAACAGCAGTATGTAATAAGATGCTATTAACAAAAAGGCAGAAATGACACACACTATAGTAGTGCAGAAAATTCAAGTAGGAAAAGGATTCTTGGCGTGCACAGCTCAACAAGCATTGACTGCTTTAACACTTCAGTGAGTATCCAGCAACACCTCATCTAATATACAAAGAGATGCATTTAACAGTGTTTTGAAAGGTGCAGTTTTGAGACAGCCATGTTACTGTATTGAATGTTTTCAGAACTCTTTATTCGTTGAAATTCTTTATACCAATAAAGGAATAACATTTGTGTTTGAAAGGTCAAAGGAAAACAGTGTAGGCAGCAGAGGAAAAAAAACAAAACAAACAACAAAAAAGTAAATGTTAATTGGACAAAGAAAGAGAAGGAGTCGTTTCTCATGAAACTGTAATCTATCACCGTGGCTGCTACTGTAATTTTACTACCCCTAAGCAAACCAGCATGGAGAAAAGTGGCAGTTTGTTTATTTACAACAAATTTTTATTGTGGACTTTAGCACTTTTCTCAAATATAGTTGGTGGCTCATTACTCTCGATATCACTGCTCCTTTGCAAATCACAAGCATTATTTTCTGCATGTGCAGAAAACATGCATATTTATCAAGAATGGCAGTCCCCTTGAAACTGGTACATTATGAAGCACTTACTGAATATGAATACACTAAATGGCTTCTACTCCAAAAATGCAAAAAAAAGTAGTATGCCAAGTCATAATAAAAGTATCAATTGTGGCATTTTTTTCTTGATAATTTGAAGAATTAACATTTACTAGAATAAACTTTGGTACAGCTTCGTCTTTCCAAGACATTGACTACCGAGTTTCCCACAAGACTCTGTCCCTGACTTGGCACCTGGCACGACTGGGGGTGGGGTGGGGGTGGCATTACAAGATTAGGTAAGTGCTAACTTATCCATGGACCGCAGCAGCTTTGGGAAGAGGGTACACTCTGGTGTGTGAATGATCGCTCCAAATCAGATATTTTTTCCTTTGTTAGAGCCCAAAGTCACTTTGGTTTCCCAGAAAATAATGAAGAAACTGAAATTTTGGTTTCGTCACAGTCTCTTTGCATCATTTGTGTTTTAACACAAGTCCTGGGTTGATTTTTTTGTTGATTTTCTACAAGTGACTGGAGGGTACTCCTACCTTCTGAGGCTCCCTGTCCTGCGTGACTGTACTGGTCCCCATAGTAGTCTTCCTGCCCTGGGTACTGCTGAGGGGGTCCTACATACACATACACACAACATACACACAAGTAGATTCAAGGTGTTGTCGGATCGGTTGTTTGAGGGGAAGAGTAAAGAGGATGGATTCCTGGCCGCTACTCCTCGTTAGAAAGCTTTCGTTTTGCTCCTTGACTAATTTTTAAGCTATTGGAGGCTTTAATTTACATCTTGAGTCAACAAGATGTCTGTGAGCAGCAGATGTGGAAATAGAGGAAATTGAGAGGAACAAGAGTAAGAAATGCAGGAAGGTGGGTTAGGGAGAAGAAACACTGACACTCACAACTTGCACACCTAACAGACACACACTCTGGGGTAGTATACCTTGCTGTGGGGGTCTGTAGGGGGGCATTGGCCTCTGCCCCATGACATGATTCCCTTGGTTGACCTGGCCCATCATGCCCATTGGGTTTTGTTGCCCTTGGTAGTGCTGGCCCCCACCACCAGGTGGCATGTTATACTGCTGGGAGGGAGGCTGCTGGTGCATCATGGGGCCTGAGGTACACCGACAGATTTCACTCTCAAATTATACTCAATGGAAAACCCAAACTATAACAGCACATGGTTTATCAAATTCAGGTGAAAAGTGTGCGGCAAGTAGGGCTGGGCGATAAAATGATCTCGATATGGGATTGAAATAAAATTCATGTCGATAACGATTAACATTGGACATTTTTTACTCGATATGAATAGATCTAACAGCCTATCACATAGCAGAAATAAACGCGACAACAGCCAGTCAGTCTGCAGTTTTTGGCTTCTACGTCAAAGTACATTTCCATTTCCTACTGCGAAGCAAAGCCAATGAGGCTACACTAGTGCTATCATTAGCAGGGCTATGATTATCTGGAGTGCCCGTCACATCTAAAGTAACGTTAGCTGAAAAAAGCTGCTCTAACTAACGGACACGTCTCTCTAGTAGAGACCTCTTGTCTGCAACTGTGGAACAGTCATCACGCACCATCGTTTTAACGAGGCTGCTTTGACTTCGAATGCACGAAGCTAACTGCTAAGCTAGGCTAAGCTCGGCGCTAAGTAAACAGGGTAGTAACGAAAGGCTAGCTACCCAAAAACACTAGTGTCTTTTCAGAAAGAAAACTAGCGAATCAAGTGATGTGTGAACTAAACACAAAATAACAGTCAGTAAGATAAATGAAGAGCTTAGAGCAGAAAATATACTGTCTTGATCGTACCTCTTAAAACATTTGAGATGTTTGCCGCCCTGCCAGAGGAATTTGATGTGATAGTAGTCACAGCTTGGCAGGTTATGTTAATAAACTATATTCTAAAGTTACTACGATACTAATGAATGCTCTGGTTTCTTCAAGCTTCAGTGATTATCAGGATACTCTTCAAACTGGCAGCATTATCAAATGATATATCTTGATAAATATCGATGTTGATCAATATAGAAAAAATTATCGTGATCATTTTCTTTTTGCTATATCGCCCAGCTCTAACAGCAAGCACCAGTAAGACAGATGATTAAGGTCCCAGAAATCCAGACAACAAAGCAGAAACTCACAAATGCTGTTGTTTTACCTTGATTGGGCTGCATGTTCATGTTTGGCCGTGGCCCATAGTTTCCCATGGGCTGGCCCTGGGTCATGTTCATTTGGCTCTGTGCTGGCATGCCCTGGGAGGAAGGGACAGCGTGATTGTAACCACCCATTGAGCCATGGCTGCTGGGGGGCATATTCATAGAGCCACTGGGCATGTTTGGGGGCTGGTTGGGGCCTGGACCGGGACCTTGCATGGGCATGTGATTAGGTCCTGGAAAACAACAGAGATTATTCATGATTCCTGTTGAAAAACCACATAAATATTTATATACATACATTGATACATTGAATTTCTGTCCCGCTGTGTTATGTGCTGCTGTGCTGTAGTCTGAGGCTGTGATGTGGGTACACAATATGTTTCCATACAAATGGAGTTGCATGTTAAGAGGACATCGCTTACATTGATGACATGTTAGAGATCTGAGGTTTACCCAAACTGTAATTAACATCTGTCACCTTCACCTGTCTATGTTAATTTGTGTTTTTCATCTTTTTTTCAGTCATTCCACCCTTGCAATATTTCAAACAGATCCATCCACAAAAATCTGCGACTAAACCTCTCAAATTTAAATGTAGACAGATTTTTATTAAACCTGAATTTAGAAGGTGTTTAAGGTTTTATCACTCAGCACTTGTGAGACAAGTTGAGTCATTCAGTTCTGAGCAGGGAACGTCATGGTGAGGCCCAGCTCCCAAGCAGTACCATAATACTGCAGATCACAGCGTAAGTATACACTACCATGCCAGTGGAAAAATTACACTTCAGTGGCTACATGTTTTGGTTTCTGATATGACGCTCTGGTCTTTTACTGTTTTAGAATTTACAGTCATTGTGTGTTACAGCAACCAATCCTTTTGTAAAACATCAAACAGCTATATCAATGCTTAACTGGAACATAATACAAGGATTTCTAAATAAAAAAACAAATAAAACAACAAATAATTTTCAACACTTAACGAGGACAGGATAGCTATAATGAAAAGGAGTAGAAGTCCAAGACCACCAGAGCTGGCAACTAGGTGACATCATCTTTCAGCACAGCGACCTCCCTCACAGTTCTGTGGTGTTGCTAGGCAACCCAAGTGAGACAGGGACTGAAGGAGAAGAAGGGTAAAGAAAAAAGAGAGAAAGATGAGGAGGGGATGTTAGAGGGGGGGTGGGGGGGGGAGGGTCAATTACCAGGCATCTGTCCATTCATCTGGTTCTGCATGTGTGGGGCTGGAGGGCCACCGCTGACCATACCCTCAGAGGGCATGTTGTGACCGTGAGGAGGCTGAGGGGGGGGTCCACTTTGGTTCATCCCACCAGGGCCCATGGGCATGTTTTGAGTGGGTGGCTGCAGGCGCACAATACAGATATAAAAACACACATCAGCAGCAGTGCTAGAAACACATCTGAGCCTGGGCCTCAAAAGAGAAAACTTGAGAATAAAAAGAGACAGACAAAAGCAGAGACCTTTGTACAAAAAATAATATAATATAGTATAGCTGTTATATAGCAAATTTTAAAAGATACTGCATGTTTGAAAGTGAAGATAAGTAATCATAAATAGTCATATAATCACTGCTCTAAATAAAGTCACAGCCAGCAACGATAAAGGACCTCATAAGGTGTAGGCCCACCAAAAGAGAACGCACTGAGAGCCCATAAACACAAAGATCTATATATTATTATACATATTATTACTGAATTAATAGTAACTCCAATCTGAGCGACTGCAACTTTACACATTATATGATATGATGAGGTGACACTTCTATAAGCAATAATTCCACAAACAATATCTACTGTAAATAAGACTTAATCTTTAAGGAGTTTAGTTTTGAATTTCCATTAAGTTAGTGGACTTTCAAGAGACAGACTTTTAATGGTCAAATTAGTGCAGCAAAACCCAAGATATTGGAATTTTTAACCACTGATGTAGCAGGTCAAGCTCCAAAAAAAAAAAAAGAAAAGCTGGCTCCTAGGCTATCCATAATGCTGATGATGACTTCAAATGGATAACTTTTTCAGACTACATGATATGGCAGAATAGTAGCCCTCCTGCCAAAAAAACTAAAAAAAACCTCAATGTGATCTTCATGTGTAAAACCAATAGGAGTCTCCCTTTAATGTAAGAGTGAACATAGAAGGGATTGGCACCAGAAATATACAATTTGACAATGGCAATGAACCCTTTCAGGCTGTATACACTGTTACGTGTTGGAAATTATACATTTGAATGAAACATGTCAGACTGTCTGACTGAAAATAACGTTTCTAAGCTAATGTACTGATTTATTTGTTCAGCAATTTCAGGAGGATTTCATCTACCTAAAAGTGACATGTGTTGACATGCAGTGGCTCAACACTGACTGGGAGCAACATCAACATCATCTCACCAGGTAGAGAAGCCACACTGTCAAATACAATTCACTCATTTGCTCAAAACAATGAACATGGACAAATACTTACAGCCGGGAGGAGAGACTGCATATTCTGATTGGAGTCTGCTATTGTGGCCAGGTACACTAAATTTCTGTGCAGCATCTGTTGATATCTGTGAAAGTAAAGGGGTCATCAATAAAACGTTAGGGCCCACATAAACTTAATATTGCAGAAATGTCTGGAGAAAAAAAGGATTTTAATAACTTACTGTGAACACTCTGCTGTTTTGCCTTTGCTCTGGAAGTCCATTATACACTGAATCAGCTGGTTGTTTTCGTCAAGTAACTGCAAAGGAAAAGCAGATTAATATCACATTGTTATCCGTGAAACCAATTTGAATAAAGCGACACTGAATAACTTGGTATGGTTCTTCTTTGCATGATGATGGTTATTCCGCCGTGATTTGAACATAATGGGGGGAGGGGGGGCGTTTTTGTGAAATCTCAGTGTGCGTTTCTAGCTAACAAAAGACGCTAGCTAGCTATCTTAAGCTAACAAAACCGCAGGCCTTCATTCATTTGGAATACAATTATACGTTAATCCTTTAAATCGACCCGAGACCCATCGTCTACACATGCCGTCCTCACTCCAGAGAGGTTCATATTCACCGCGCTTTGACCCTGCAACGTTGCTCCCGAGCTGTAGACCTGGATGGGCACTGCTACATTGATTAGCTCAACGGCTAGCAGCGTCTCATACCACAGCCTCCATTCTGCGACGCGCAAAAAAAAAAAAAGATGAATTACCTTTTGTATTCCAGCGGGTGTTATATCACCCTTCCCACGCTGCCTGTGAGGTGCAAATGCCACCGACATGGTGATACTCTATGAAATGAAAGTGAACAAGTGCATAAACGTCAAAATTAGCTCACACACTTAACAAATTGGTAGAACTCAGATCAACAGTTCAGAATAGGGTTCAATTTCGAAATGCAGTGGTCCGTTTTTTTGGGGGGGATACAACACATTTTAAAACATAGTTGATTATTATTGGTTATTATTGATACCCAGGGATACGTTGTGATTTAATTTATCTGTTATAGATTATAATGTTTCAATCTAACTATTAATAGAGTTGGAAACACATACATTTCAGTTTAATTGAATTACCCTTTCTACCTATTTTTCATATAGTGGAACAGTCTAGATCTAGTCCTAAAGGCCACGGGAAATGGACGACTCCACAAATAGGGGAAACACGGTCAGAGCTTTCACATATTTCTATTAAATATTGATAATATTACCGGCAGTTTTGGAGCAATAATGCCTGGTAACAACGTTTATTGGTCCTCGTTTTATGTGTTTAAATTCACCATCCACATCGTCAAACCATTACTAAATGTACAGAGTGAATGAAACGTAGTATTCAAATATTGAAAAGGAAAAGTTTTTGAATTATAACGTTCAGATTAAAAAGATTTGTTTCGCAGAGCATTTACGGTGATCAATTTATGAGCATTCTACTGTAGTTTTTATGTAATTTATGACAAATTTCCAGTGGCGGGCCCTAAACTTGGTATAACCCAAGTTCAGAGGTCATACGCATGCGCTGTTCTCAACACGGCAGATCCATGAGATCCACAGATTGAGCGTCTTGCTTGTTGCTAACTAGCTGAATCATTTGGTTGAAGTCTCCCCCTTATACTTGTGATTGTACGTGTCTTGCAGTGCAATGGCGGCAAGATATGACAGAGCTATTACTGTGTTTTCTCCCGATGGTCATCTCTTTCAAGTGGAGTATGCACAAGAAGCTGTAAAGAAAGGCTCCACTGCGGTAAGTCCTAAAATGAAACTAATGCTAAAGCTAACGTTAGCAAACGTTAGTTAGCCGACGAGCTAGCGGCTATCAGACACTGTTATTAGTCAAGTATTCCGATAGTTCTCTTGTTTAACCCAATTCGTTGTGATATTACGACCTTGATGGACTGCTAGCTAATGCGTACTCTCTACATGTAACGTTAGTTCAGAAAATAGAAGAAGTTAATGAAGATGGGAAAGAGAGTATCATTAGCAAGCATTTTGTCGCTGTGTCACTCTCACAATAGTTTCAGTTTCAGTGTGATAACGTTCACAAACGCAAGTTCATAGGAACAATATGTAGTGTTAACGCAGCTAGTATAGTTGAATTTTGCTCCCATTATTGCATAAACAATAAAATCACATTGACATATTGACGTATCTCCAAATATTTAGTTTGTGTGTATGATTATCGCAAGTACATTAAGTCCAGCGATAGGTCTGTTAACATAGCTAAAGCTAGTGATGGAGTCATTGTAGTTGCAGCTAACCTCCGCAGTATTAAATGTAATTTGTAGTTTGTTTAGAAAACTTTGGAAGATTTAAATCTGATTGTAGAAAGTCCAGCGAAACCTGCGTTATTAACTTTTACACTCTTCAAAATATATTGTTGAAATTTGAGAGTAATAATTAGGGAGTGATACTGGTAAGGAGCTCACTTGGCTGTAACAAGTGTGTTGGATTTGTGTCTAAACCATCAAAAATGCATTGTTTACAACCTTCTACGGAATTGCTGAATAATACATATATTACAAAACAAGGTTATATTTACCACATACGTCCTAAATTTCCTTTGAGGTTAATAAATGATCTATTTCCATCTAAAGACAGAATATTTCAAAAGGAATAGGAAAAGGAAAGGAAGCACTATATTTATTGTAGAGGGCATTGTTTAGGCGGGAAGGGCTCCTGAAACCTGTTGAAGAAAAAAATATTCAGTTATGTGTGTAATTTTGTTCACTAAACGCCCTCAAATATCAAACATGACTTGAAATAAAAAGAACTGTACTGGGCTTTAGGCCTACATGGCAAGGTTATCTTGACCTATAAGACCGTGAACTGTCAACTCAATTGATTTTAAAGTTTCTTTTTTTGCTTTTTACTACTCATACAGTCATACCCACACTTATGTAAATATTTTACTTGTATAAATTTCTCCCCCCTGAATAGCCAAACTCTGGGAGTGACATCTGTATACTAATGTTTTAAATTTGTTTTGTTTTTTTTCCTGTGCAGGTGGGAATCAGAGGTAAAGACATTGTTGTACTTGGTGTTGAGAAGAAATCGGTAGCAAAGTTGCAGGAGGAAAGGACTGTCCGCAAAATATGCGCCCTGGATGAGCATGTCTGCATGGCATTTGCAGGTAAGACAAACAACAAAGCAATTTTAAATCTTTGATTAATGGATACCCTATGTACTGTAACATGGCACAATGGGCTACACCCAGTTATATGTTGCCACAGCTCACTTTATTACAGTACATTCTGAATATTAGTTGTAACAAACACTACATCATTGCAGATATCTATATACCACACATTAGGATTTTGTCGCTTAAGTTTCCTGTTGTATTTTCCTTGTATGTTGTAGTAACCATTGAACCTCTTTCAATGTTTTTTAAGGTCTGACAGCAGATGCCCGTATTGTGATAAACAGAGCTCGGGTTGAGTGCCAGAGCCACAGGCTTACTGTTGAGGACCCTGTTACAGTGGAATACATCACACGCTACATAGCTACACTGAAACAGGTACTCACTATGTTACCATTAATTTCTGATTTACTCTTAAGTAATTTCTCTGATTTCATATTCAGTATATTGGTTTCAGTTTGTATGCTCTATTCCCTGATTAACGGTTTCATTTTTAAGAAACATCACATTTGTAAGAACGAAAAATTACAGCCATCTCTGCACACACACACATATATGTGTATATGTATATATTTTAATTTTAATATATATATATTTTAATATATTTGTAGCGCTACACTCAAAGCAATGGGCGCAGGCCGTTTGGCATCTCTGCGTTGATCGTTGGCTTTGACTACGATGGGACTCCCAGGCTGTATCAGACAGACCCATCAGGAACCTACCATGCTTGGAAGGTCAGTGATTTTGTTCGTTGTGCATTACTTTATGTTACGCTTATACAATAAGCACCCAGGTACCCTAAAATGATTAATAATCGATTTTTCTGTGTTACTGTTGAAAAATTTTAGGCAAACGCAATTGGTCGTAGTGCCAAAACCGTGAGGGAGTTTCTGGAGAAGAATTACACAGACGAAGCCATTGCTGGTGACAATGAGGCAATCAAGTTGGCTATCAAAGCTTTGCTTGAGGTAAGGTCAAATTTAGTCCTTGCCTGGATGTATTTGAACTTGCACACTTTATCAGCTACATATATTGAAACTGGGTAATTACTTAACTGCTTTACAAGATAGTTAACCAAAGATGCTATCATAGAAGAATTCTATTGTGAGCTTTAGATGTTTTATAATACAGAAAGTGTAATAGGCATCAGATTTGAAATGCCAACCCCACAGAACCAACACAGATTTGTCCTGTTGTGTTTCGTATTAACTGCTGCATTAGTTGGATGTAATGAATGAATGAAAAGGAGAAATGCAGAGTAGGAAAATAAAACTAAGAGCGTCTGTTTCCATAGTAAATCATCTGAGTGTTTGATGGTTATTTATTTGTGCTTTAGAACGTAACCACCATGAAACAATCAGAAACTGCTTTATTTCTTTAATTCACTCTACCGCTGCTCCCACTCCTTGCTTGATCACTATTGCGGGCGCGCTCTCTCTCTCTTTCTCTTTCTCTTTCTCTCTCTCTCTCTCTCTCTCTCTCTCTCTCACTCTCTCACTCTCTCTCTCAGTCCTCATTTAACTCTCCGAAATTGAAACAAGATTTGTTTGGCCATTTAAAACGAGAGATATACTTCAAAATGGGCACATCCTTTCAGCGCATTTGGGCCTGAAGAGTTCCAAAGTCTCAGATTCTTTTTACAAGGTCTCAGACCTTAATCAGCTTGTTAGGCCTGAGGCATGTTAACAATTGTCATTAGGAAATGTCAACTGTTTCCAATTTCAAAGCTTAACAAATACTCTGACTCTTCAAACCTCGTGTGAACACTCAGCAACCATGGGGTCTTCTAAGCAGTTGTGTAAGACTCTGAAAATGAATGTTATTGATGCCCACAATGCAGAGGAAGGCTACAAGAAGATAGCAAAGTGTTGTCAGCTTGCAGTTTCCACAGTGTAAAAGTTTAGAGGAACTGTGGAGGTCAAGATGAGATCTGGAAGAAAACTCTCAGAGAGAACTGCACATATGCTGGTCAGAAAGGCAAATCAAAATCCCCATTTGACTGGAAAAAAACTGCAGTAAGATTTAGCAGACTCAGGAGTGGTTGAGCACCGTTCCACTGTGCAGTGATGCTACAAACAAGACCTTCATAGAAGAGTCAGTAGAAGAAAACGTTACCTGCATCATCATCATAAAATCCGTCAAGTTTGCATCGGAACATCTACAGAAACCTGGTGCATTTTGGAAACAAGTGCTGCAGACTGATGAAGTTAAAATAGAACTCTTTGGCCACAATCAGCAAAGGTTTGGAGAATAAAGGAGCAGCATTTCATGAAAAGAACATTTTGCCAACTTTTAAGCATGGAGGTGGATCCATCATGCTTTGGGGTGGTGTTGCAGCCAGAGGCACAGGAAACATTGCACAGGTGGAGGGACAAATGGATTCCATTAAATACCAGCAGATTCTGGAATTTAACATCACACCATCTGTAAAAAAGCTGAAGCTGAAAAGACGATGGCTTCCACAACAGGATAATGATCCTAAACATACCTTGAAATCCACCAAATACTACCTCAAGAGATGCAAGCTGCAGGTTTTAGAATGGCCCTCACAGTCCCCTGACTTAAACATAATTGAAAATCTGTAGGTAGATCTTAAAAGAGCTGTGCATGTAAGATTGCTGAAGAATATTGCAGAGCTAGAAGCCTTTTGCAGGGAAGAATGGGAGAAAATCCCAAATACAAGAATTGAAAGATTCTTAGCTGACTACAAAAAGTGTTTGCTTTTCAATTAAAAAATCACCAAAATATGCCAACACTTTTGCATATAAATGTATATGCTAAAAATTAGCTGGTAAAATTGTCACATCAAAGTATTTCCATCTACCACAATGTGATTTCAAGACAGTGCTGCATTTTGACAGTCCTGACCTTATCAAACAGTGCTGGCTGCTGCCAGACAAACCATGAGGTTATCTGCCGTTATTATTACATTTCCATGTGTGACTTTGCTTGTTATGATTGGCTAAACCTGTCTTAGCATTGGCAAATATGGGAGAAAATGAATCTTGAAGCAAACAAAATAAATCCCTTATTTCGGCAGTGAAATTTTGCTGTATGTATTGTGAGATGTTTTTAAATGAGATGCAAGTTAATCATCCTAAAAATTGCACGCAATTTAAGTCTTTGTACTGTCAATCAACTGTAGCAAATTGTTTCTGAATTAATAAAACCCAACAGTTACATTAGCCAAGGACTTTTTTTGGTCTATTAAATTGTATTTAAATAACCTCAAAACATTCTCTCAGCCTCTCAACATGAACCTGAGTAGGAAGCTACAAGGGTCAAAAAGTGCTGAATTATTTGAATTTGTCACATGAAGTATTTCTTTTTTGTTGCAGGTCGTCCAGTCGGGAGGGAAAAATATTGAGCTTGCTGTTATCAGACGGAATCAGCCACTGAAGGTGATCTTGCTACTTTGCTCTGCAAAACGTTTGTGTTGTTTTCTACCTGTTTTATGTGTAGGCTAACAGATGTCTATCTTGGGTGTTTGCAGATATTGGAATCCAAGGAAATCGAGACCCTGGTGGCTGAGATTGAGAAGGAAAAAGAGGAAGAGGCAGAGAAGAAGAAGCAGAAAAAATCCACTTGAACAGTTGATAGTTTTTCTTTATTGCACTTGGAAGACAATAGCATATTTGGGTTGCAAATATTAGTACGTTTCAGAGGGTTTACAACTCGTCATTTATTTCATTGTAAAGAGCTGAATCATAACTTGAGATCTGTTGATGATCAAATGATTTGCACACATTAGTGAGTGATACTGCAGCAGTTGCAGAGAATATCTTATTCTTCCAGCTATTGAATAGACTGATGTGTAAATGCACATACATAGGTCTCAAGTTATGGTTTGGATCTTGAAATACACCTACAGGACGCTTTTATATGATTCACCAAACAGCTTTGATGGTGATGAATCTCAAATGTTAAAAACAACCATTTGTAACGTTCAGAATCATAATGAAACTTAATGCTCAATAAAAGCAGACTTGTTTGTAACATCTGTTCACGTTGAATGCAAAACTAGTTTGGAATGAATTAGTGTGATTGCTTCAAAAGAACTAGCTTGCTTCAAAGCAGAATGCCAAATAGTTTGGTTAGTGTCTACCTAGTATATAACCATGAGTAATATTGTCATTACTAGTATTGCACTGACCAGTATCTGCAAGATGAGAGTGGAGGGACTTAAAAAAAAAAACAGAAGAATTGGTTCCTACTTTTTTTTTTTCCTTTATTGATTATCCTCCTGCAAAGCAAGTACTACCATAAAGATAACTACAGTTCAAAACACCACTCGTGGCAGTATAGTGTGTGTGTGTGTGTGTGTGTGTGTGTGTGTGTGTGTGTGTGTGGCTATAAAGTGCAATGTTTTCCATTTATTAGCATTCTGTCAAACAAATCAAAGGAAAAACCAACATCAAGTGTCTTAGTAAGGTGTTAGGCCACCACATACTGCCAGAACAGCTTCAGTGCACCTTTGCATTGTCTGTGAACTCTACTGGAGGGATGAACACCATTCTCCCTAAAGATATTTCCTCATTTGGTGTTTTGATGATGGTGGTGGAGAGCGCTGTCTAACACGTTGGTCCAAAATCTCTCATAGGTGTTCAATTGGTTTGAGATCTGGTGACTGTGAAGGCCATAGCATATGATTCACATCATTTTCATACTTAACAAACCATTCAGTGACCCCTTGTGCCCTATGGATAGAGGCATTGTCATCCTGGAAGAGATCGCTCCCATCAGGATAGAAAAGTTTCATCATAGGATAAAGGTGATCACTCACAACAACTTTGTATTTAGTGAACCCAAACCATGCCAGCAAAAAGTCCCCAACAGCATAACAGATCCACCAGATCCCCTCACTGAAGGGGTCAAGCATTCAGGCCTGTACAGCTCTCTTGGTGTACGCCACACATGCGCTCGGCCACTTGTTGAGAATATGGTGGTGATGACTCATCTCACCATATCATATTTTTTCCACATCTCTGTAGACCAGTGTCTATGGTTTTTGCACCACTGAACTCTCAAATGTGCATTCATCTTTGTAATGAGGGGTTTATGCAGTGCAACCCTACTATAATATCCCTCTCTATGTAATTGTCAATGGACTGTTCTTGCTGACACAGTCTGATCACATCCTGCATTGACATTCTCAGTCACCTGAAGAAGAGTTACTCCTCTGTTTTTCCTTACATATCACACTAATGCACGAGCATCACGGTCATCAACAACCACAATTTCCGACCCTATATACTGATGTCTTTCCCATAGATCTAAATGCAGATGTCACTTGTGACTGAAGCTCCTGCCATCCGTGCCCCAAAAATGAACCCTCATCGTTTAGATCTTTTCCTCTTGCCATCTTGATACAAAATCAGAATCAACTGGGCCTGCTCGGCATTTTCATACATGCCACAGAGCATGATTGGATGTTAATTGCTTAATTGTACTATGCAGTGCACCTGTGTAGAAACATCTGCATTCGTCATGTTTCTCCACTCATTTATTCAGAATTTTCCTTTAATTTGTCACCCGTCTGTACCTAGAAACGGAGGAGAAAAAGTAGCTCCCATAGCTTTATAAAGTGCTCACCTCTCCCTCAGTCATTTAAAACAAATTAGTGATGAGCGAATGAAGTGTCTAATGGTGGCCCAACGAGACCCCTTTTTGCCTCTCCTTTTTTATTTCACCCTAAATTCGCTTATCAAGCAACCGCTGCTCTGAATTCTCAACGACACAATTATGGCCGGCGGTGTGGTAGGGCTGCTTAATGGGATCCTGGCCTCAGACCCCAGTGGGAACTTTCAGTGACTTTAATCTGGAGCCCTTTGAAAAGTTGTGCCGTGCTGTGCTGAAGAGCCCCGGGGGTTCCCTCTGACTCTCACCAAAGACATAATGGTGAATGGTAAAGTCCTTCATTTAGAGTCATCTCCCCAAGCCAGGATTTCCTGAGTGGGTGCCCTGGCTGCCTTGACTAGAGCAATTGCACTTTGTCTGCAATTTGTCTTGTTTGTGAGTCTTATAGGTTGGTGTTTGGGTTGATGTCAGAGGATCGATTAAGCTCTGATATTACTTCCCATACAGATGTCATTAAATCCTAGGAGGGCAATAAAAATGGCAAAAGTAATTTCAATAGGGTTTTTATGACTCACTCTTTACTGTTTTAACACACACTAATTGCCGAACATTAATGGATTTCAAGTAAGAATTTGATAAGAGTACTATGCTGTCACTGCCACTGGTTTGTTGATTCTTGGGTTGCAAACAAGGAGGTGCTGAATTCACTGGATGACAAAACAAGCTATAGGTAAACTTTAATAAAGTTTATTCTGAGTAATCCTCTAGCTGCAGAGGTTATCTGATCCATCTTGTCAATAGAGCAAGAGCAGCTTATTCTGTGCTGCCGTTAAGACTCCTAGTCTTCTGAACTGCTTGTGGGAAGAGTTTTCTCTTTCTTTCTTTTATTTCTTTTTTTTTATTTGCCGGCATTGTTGTTGCCCATAATCAGCGCTACTGTGCCTCAGGACAAAGTCCATCTCTCTCATCGCTGGCTGCTGCTCATCATTAATGCAGAAAATAATGGCTTCACCAGAGGTCATTGACGGAGGAACGAGGCCTGAGGACATGTACTCTCCAAGCAAGAATGCGCACTGCTGCGGGCTGTCGACTGAGTGCATTGTTTGTATGCAAACACGCACAGCTTACAGGCCAATTGCACATACACACAGCAAATACTGGATGTGAACACACAACAGATTTTTTTTTAAAAACAGTGCCCACATCTCTTGATCTGTCATGCACATACACTTTAGGCGAAGTGTGTTCTCATGTTGTAGTTGATAAAGAACAAATACTAGGAAAAACACTGCACATGTTCACATCTGATTTAAGTATTTGGTTCAATCCAACACCAACAGTCTGACCTTTTTTCTAATGACATCCATTACTCTCCTCTCTAGCTGATTTCCAAGTCACAGGCAGATTTCACTTTGAAGATCTACATTTTTGTCATTCTAATGTGCCACCCTGTGGCCATATTTCAAAGTATGCCCCTCCTGGGATGTTTAAATTTTGTCAGTGCACAATGTCCTTAGGTCCAAATAAGGCAACTGCTTCAAGGGTAGAAGCACACAGACACTTGCATCTCTCGGGAACTAAGGTAACATTAGTCTTCTGTTAAGAAAATCTCACTACTGCTGCTGTATAACTCAAGGTGTTATCACCTTCTACCAGCAGAGTGCAGTGTTGCATAAAAGCAGCATTCTCATCATATTGGTTACACTTTCATCTCACTTTTTGTCCTACAGATTGACAGTATGACTCCTCTAGCTAACAGCAAACACAATGTACTGGCTACTGACATGTTTTTGTCTCTGTGCTTTAACACACAGCCACAAAGGCTCTCTGAACAATCAAATCCATCGAGGGAGAGTTTTTTGCTTAAAATTGTCAGATGAAAAAGCAACATTGCTTGTGTCCTCAAGCGATGGCCAAGCTGTCAAAGTGTGTTGGGTCATAAAAGGCTATGCTCTCAACACTGTCCCTTTTCTGCTTGTCACATGTCGACAGTTACACACATACACTATTTGTGTATAGCGGATTTGCCCGCCTCCACACATGCCCTTAAGGGCTCTGCAGTATGAAGTAAAGTTTGGGAATATTGGTGTGCTGGCTTACATATCCATAAGCGATCAAAATATGTTCTCTTTTAATGTTCTCTTTTAACTTCTAGCTCCAGGGATATATTTTGAATATCATTCTATTATCTCATATCACACATCTCATCTTCTCTGTCCTTAAATCTCTTTCCTCTCTCTCCCATTCTCTCTCTCTCTTCCACACATGCTCAACACACAGCGCATCTTGCTTTTCAACTGTTTCCTTCTTGAACACACCCTCCACCCTTCATCATCATCACACAGAGCAACATATACAGTTGAGTAACAGATACCGCCGGCAGCTCTGGTTGTCGTTTACCTTTGTGTCCTCTGAAAGGTGCTGGAAAACCAACAGTTTGTGTGAAGAGACTAAAGGCATGGTTTTGAGTTACCCCTCAAGAGTCACCTGTCAGGGGTTTTTGTCTCACAGAAGAATACAAGAGCATCCTCCTCTAATTGAAAGTAGACACCACTGGGCCAGATAGAGAGAAAGAGAAACGGACAGAGCAGGAGAGACAAGGAGGGAAAGAGCAAAATGAGAAGGAGAGGCAAAAACAAGGAGACAGAGCTAAAATAAACAATTCCCAGGATGCTGCAGGCCAAAAGCAAATGGCCCTGGGGCTTCATGGCCTCTCAGGGCCGTGGCAGAAGCCAGTCACACACATCACATAGCATTACTCGGGATGGGGTTACAGGAAAATGTCAGCCGACGCATAAGGAGGAACCATCGGCCCATAGGATAATTCGATTGCCTGAGGGAGGTGCAATCTTGCATTCCCACGATTCCTCTCTTTCCACCCACACCCTCTTTTCATTGTATTTTTGAATCCATATTTCTTTCTCAGTTATTTAATGTTTTCAATTCTGTTGTTTGCTCTGGTAGCCACGTATGTTTACGAATATGCTGTATTATTGTAAATGGAGCCTACTGTGTTCCTGCCATTGGTTGCTACAGTACATTTTGTGTGCTGCCTCCTCTTCTATCCCCATGGGAGTTTTATGGGCCATTGGTTTGTGGCGTGGCCTCTGATATCTTGATTTACAACCTGATCTTTGTCAAAATGTTCTCCCCTATCGTCCTTATGTTGTATCACCGGCTATGGAACAAATCATTCCCCTTCCAGTCTTGCTCCTGTGGCAAGATCCAACAATTCAGAAATATGAAATGACTCACTGCATGTCATAAATCTAAATCAGATGTTTGTGGTTTAAAATGTTCTGTTTTACATGATCTCTATTGTACAAATGTTGTTGCTACCTTGTTGCCGTATGCTACTTAAAGCACAGAATTGTTGTGTGTGTGTGTGTGTGTGTGTTATAGCGCATGAACATGCAGCTGCATTTATGCGTGTGCATTAGATAAAGACAGAGCGAAGGATGGAGAGAGAAAGAAAGAAAAAGAGACAGCGAGAGAGTTCATTGCAGATATCTGAGTGCGTCTGACAGAGAGGACAGCCCTGAAGGCAGGTCCCAGCCCTTCAGCACCGAAAATGACACATGACTGCTTTGACTTTTGTCATCCCCTGTCTCCCTCCGCCCCCAAACCCAAGCCTCCAACAAACACTGAGGCTAGCGTAGACACACACACACACACTCAAAGACACACAGTCACACACTGTATACTGCTTAGATTACATTATCTTTATCCCCAGGACATGAGCCCTCCTTGTTGGATGACATTTGGGCTTGTGCAGCACTAAGGTTACCTTTCTTTGCCCCTGAGTTAAAGATGCCTGTCTGCAGCATGCATTTGAAATGAAGGACGGGAAAAAAATCAGATGAGAAAGATTTCTAAAAGCACTTTGATCAGAGGCATCAACAGTCACGCACAAACTTGTTAAGCAGTATGTAAATTTGGGCTGATACTGAATAAAGTTGCCAGAATGGCATGAATCCATTGTGCTGCGATGATCAAAATAAAAGAGGGCTTCATACGCTGGAGGGCAAGAAAGTCACAGACATGAAGGTTTTTTTCCTTCCTCTTTTTTTTCTACAAAGGGGCTGATGGGATGCAGAGAGGAGAGAAGGAGGGGAGGGAAATGAAAGATAGGGGAAAGCCTGGAAGGATCTCAATCTAAATTAGCCGAGTAGAAGGAAGACTGTGCTGAGTGAGACATATAATTAAAACCAAAGTGATGAAAACATCAGCACTCATTCAGTCACTCGCCAGATGAATTTCTGAAATTGCTACAACGATGATCTGAAGATGTTTCAAAGCTAAAAGTAAATCTATCCTATTGTTAAAGTACACCAATCTCCCATTTACTGGGCTTTCTCTCACCATCTCTCTTCATCCGCCCCCTCTCCCTCTCTGTGTTTCTTTATCTCTCCCTCGTTCCCTCTTTCTCTCTGTCTGACACCCTGAGATGAATAGATGTTGTCACTGAGACTCTTGTAGCCTGTCAGCTTTTAAACAAACAGTTAGCAAAAGGATCACTTTCACAGGAAACCTCCCAGTCTGAGGTGAGGTTATGAGGTTTAGCTCGCTTTGCGCTATCCGTATGGGAAGACCCACCCTGTGAATGTTGTGAGGAATATGACCTCGCACAAGGATCAGACTCACACCTCATTGTGCAATGAATCCAAACAAAATGCCACTTTAAATCATTTAAATCAAACGATTGTAGCTTAGCAGTAATAGCGCTGTCCTGCATTTTGTCCCCAATGCTGAAAATTGTATTTATTCTGGCAGCCTGCGTCTATAACCAAATGTCTCTGGCTGTTAGAGAGGAAGCTGAGGGCCCTTTCCCTCCCTCCAGTATAGTGTACCTCCAGTAAATCTGTCCTCCCGACAACAAATGTCCCTGCACTAAAAAGGCCCCTCAAAAAACAAGCCTGACTTTTGTGAGGAAAAAAAAAAAAAGCCCCCCCAGGTGTGTTCCCTCTCACTCTTCCTCTCTGCACCTGCACTGAGTCTCTCAAGTCCTCCGTGTGTCTCTCCACACAATGGAGACAGTGCATAGCCTCTGGCGCCTCTCTCCAGCTGAGAGCCACCTCTCTCCAGAGGACAGGAGAGGAAAACTGCCAGCACTAACAACTGATCCTGGCAGATAAAGGAGCAGATAGGCGAAGAGAGAGTGCTTTGGCCAATACCTGCCTTGCCCTGGTCTTCAGTGCTGCTTCCTTTAGCTCTGGGATAATGATGATGACAGCTGCAAAGACAAAATGCTGCTGATGAGAAAGAAGTTGAGCATAAGAAAGCTGTGACAATCAGTCATTCTGTATTTGCACTTGTTTTTGACTTGGATTATTTCATAAAAGCCACACATTTAATAAGATTTTTCCACAATATGCTTTCACTTTACATGGAATGACAGGTCACAGTGATGTTTTACATGGTAAAGTATTCAGAAACCTCCTAATATTGATTCAGTTTCTGACTGTATCAGTCACCATCAATCGTGTCAGTTCGACCACAAACACAGGGCTGTTTAGGCCTTTTTTTTTTAATGTGCTGTAATGTAGTAATGCCAGGCCAGATGACCCAGCACCAGATCAGTGTACCACTCACACTCCTGAGGGCAGCTGACTAGAACAGCAGTTAGGCGAGACGGCCGTCGTAGGTCGCCCAGGCCACAGCTGGGAACCCCTAAGCCAAAATGTTGACCTGATGTGAGTAAGTGTAAGCCCAGCTGCACGGAGGGATGATACGTTGAAGAAGTAGTTTTTCCACCTGGAGAATGATTTTACAAATGTAAACCACGTTTTGTGTCAGAATTCACAAAGAAAACAGGCTATTTTACTGTTTTATGAGAGCTGGCTAGAATTGATTTGCATACCTTTTTCCTCTCCTAATTTCTCTTACTGATCCAGTCCAGTGTGTGTGGTCTATAAGAGCCAAGCTCCTGGTATTTGTCCTGAGAAAGACCTTGATAGGAATGGGGTCTGAGTGAGAGTGCTTATTTTATTCTCTTCCATGCTGCTTCAGGCTATGGCTGTATTAATGCAATGGCAGGGATCTTTGAAGTTGTGACTTTATGAGACAAAAGCTAATTTCCTTTCCTTTGTTCATTATCGAGAGAGACTTCCAGCCGGGCGGAAAGCATGCTGTGCTAATTATTCCATTCATGAGTCGTCTCTAAAGTATGTAATGGATTTCACTGAGCTTTTCACAGGTGAGCAGGGTGATATGGTGTATATACTTCTGGGGCTATGTACTGTCAACACGCTGGTTTACACCGATTATACCTTTTAAATTTATTTAATCCTCACTGGATAGAGATGAACAAATTGTCATATTGAATACAACACCTATGTAGAATCAAAGACGTAGGATAGATTAAAATAGAATAGCAATTTAAGAGTGCCAGATTGAAAGTCGGTTTTTAAAGTGAAGTTAAAATCAGGAGCGACACACAACCGCACTTTCACTGATGTCTCAACAAATATATCTTCTGCAGACTTACAAGACCCAAACCACTTTGCAACTCATTAAGATCTGAACCAAATTTCACAAATGAGTTTCAGAGTTTGTGGGGCCAAGTTAGGCATGTCACATAATGGGATTTCCATCTATCCCTGAAACACAACTTGGCAGAGCATGAAGGGAAATGCAACACATTTCACATTCCATCTTTTCGCTAGCGTACCAGGATGCCACCCACAACACCTGAGCACTCCCAATCAGCAAGATGTGTGTGCCGCCACGGATGTATGATGTGTATCCTGCCACTCAGAGTCAGATCAGACAACAACAAAGGGATGGAGCGGTGATACGAGTGAAGCCATATACCTCCTCCACTGCTGCCTGACAGCCCTCTGCCTCCTCCTCTTCCTCCTCCTCCTCCTCCTCCTCCTCCTCCTCCTCCTCCTCCTCTCTCCCCCGCTTTGTTTGTGCTCATTTCATTCCGTGCGCAGCCTCCTGGCAGGCAGGTCAAGGTTTACCCTCACACCACACACCATTTCCCTCACACGCCGCCTGGGGGAGGAACACTAGAGGCCCGAGGCAAGGGCAAGCCCAAACAGCTCACACAACATTGCCGCCATCACCACCTCTAACCATACAGATAAGAGGACAGAAATACTGAGCTCAGAATCACACAGTGGGATCTTTGTCTTTTCTTTTTTCTGTCCTTCACCAATTATACCTTTCTTCCTTTCCTTCTTTTTTTTTCTTTCTTTCCTGCCCTTTATCTTATTGTACATTATTGATTTCTGTCAGTAGTAAGGTATATGTCTATTAACCGACAGATTTAATAGAGCGACAATAGAAAGCTACTCATTTGTTCCCCCCGTAGTGTAAGTGTTCATTTTGAGAGTCTGATACTAACCCTGGCTAGAAGCTAGTGCTGGATTTTTAGCTGTAAATGGAAAACGCCTGTGGGCTTTTCATTTTCTGGGCCCAGACGTTCCCTTCATGGTGTCGGAGCCCTTGTGTTCACAGAGTTCATGTTTTGCTCTAGGGCCTTTTTTTATTTTGTTTTATCTCATAGCTTAGACTAGCAGGGCTTTAACTCCCAGAGGACTCCTGCGTAGCAACAGCAGAGATCAACAAAGTGAGTTTGTTTATGTTGGCTGTGTCCGCATGTTGTCGACTTATACATTTCTCAGTCTCCATTTCCTGCCTCTCCTTGCCCCAGGGGAAAGGAGCCCTCTAATTGGATCTTGTTCTAATTGAGCCTAATACTGGAGCTAACCGGAGTTGGGCCCTGTGGCTAATGAAGAGCTGAATCAAAACTAAGCACTAAAACTTTGACTGTGCATGTGCGTGTGTGTATGTGTGTGTGTGTGTGTGTGTATGTGTGTGTGTATGACTGCGTTTTTTGCTCTACATTCATCATAGATGCACCATTTCTCGTTTCTGTTTAGTCTTTTTTTTTTTTTTTACCTTATATGTTATAGAACAGATCTGGATTTTTAGACAGGGGATACTTGTTCTCGAGTACCACAGTCAGAGCAAAAATAGTTTGTCAGATCATCATTTGTCCCTTTGTTTGAAAATGTTTTGCTAAGCATGTGATGGAATTTTTTTTCCCCACTCACTCACAAACTCACATTCACGTTTAGCGGGCGTATATTCCCCTCAAGAGGGAGCTGTTTGGTTATTGTCAGATCTGTTTTAAACATGCCAAGCTGCACAGACAGGTGAAAGTACCGTAATACAATTTTAACTTTTGCTCCACCCTCAGGCAATGACTGTTACGGCTTTTTCCTTTTCTTTTTTATAGCTGCTGTTTTCTTTGTTTTTCAGGTTTTACTTTTAACAAAATTTGCAAAAATTTCCAGAATAAATCTTTCAATGGTACCTTTCTAATCCCTTAAAAGTGCTCTCCTTGAGATGTGATACAGTTATCCCAGCGCTTCTTCCATTCCCTCAAACATTTCCCATAGTTTCACCAATTGGAAGGCATACGCTACCTGGTGAAAAACGAAAAGTAAATGTTGTAGCACTCATGGCCTGTTCATGGCATTCATATAGCAGTCATTACATTACTTGCCTGTAAATGGGCCTTTTTCATTGAACATATTTTGGTAAACCACTGTCGAAAAAGCACAGGTGTAAATAAAGAATTTATGCTGGCTGAATTCCATTTTGCTGTTTTAGTTTCAGGGTCCTGTATTGAGCATGCTGGCTCACTATTGTAGCTTATGGAGACAGTTGTGCATAGAATAGAGCCATTGTTAATGTTATTAGTAAAACCTGTGCTTTTCCTACAATGTGTGCTACGATAAAAGGCCTATTGTGCACATCATCTGCATCTGCTGCACAGGTTGGACTGAAACTGGAAGTCTGAAAACTGTTGTCACTGCAGCTCTGTAGTGTAATGATATTGTCTGGTCGTTGTTACTGGTGCTTTGCATCAATGCCACTGTGTGTCCTTTTTCTTTAACTTACCACAACGCCAGACACTGGAGCCCTGATGAAAACCCATTTTCAAAGGATTGATTTTTTTCACTTATTCTCTTTTCCTCTGTCACACTAAATACCAATCCATTGGGCATAAAATGAAACAAGCCAAGCACGTGCTGCAGTTTCAACAGGCGTGTAGGCAACAGAGAAATGGAAATGAATGACGCCAGGTTTGCTGCTAGAGGGCGAGAAAAAGAAATGACTACTATTTGCCCCCAGCTAAGAGACTGTGTTTTCTATGTTCTTACCTATCTGCAAATAATTTTCCCTCTTTAAACGAGAACAGATACATTTATACACACTGTGTGTAAATATACTGAATAGACATACATCTGTGTCCACAACGTGTTTAATTTAATCACATTCTCCTACATAAGAACAGTCATATCTATTTTACCAGAGGTTTTGATTTATTTTGCATCCATATGTTACAATTCAAGTCTTACCCTTAGGACAAAACGGTTGATCTGCCCTTTCTAGAAGTTGACTGCTTTAAAAGCACCACAGATTCTAAACCACACAACAGACTCCATATGGGTAGTTTCGTTTTATCAGGGTTACAAACAAAATAAATCACACACACACTAAAGCACCAGGCACTGAGCGGTATATCACCCAAATTTTAAATCAGTGAAAAATATATGTTTTAGTAGAAGTGAAACTAAAAATAATTTAAATTGTACTGTTTTTTGGATGCAGAATTTTTAGTACTGGTGGACTTGGGGGAGGGGGAGTGCCCCCAAGGACAAAAAAATATAGTGAAAGTGCCCTCTAAGGTGCCACCCACAGTATGATAAAATGCCCTCTAAAGTTCCCCCACAGTATGATGAAATGCCCTCTAAGGGGCCCCCACAGTATGATGAAATACCCTCTAAGGTTCCCCCACAGTATGATGAAGTGCCCTCTAAGGTTCCCCCACAGTATGATAAAACTCCCTCTAAGATGCCCCCACAGTATGATGTAGTGCCCTCTAAGGTGTCCCGACAGTACGATAAAGTGCCCTCTAAGGTACCAAAGTTCTGTAATGACTGTCTTAGTTATGGGTAAATCCAGATGAAATGCCCTAAATACCAAAAATGAGAACATGTGCCCTTTGAATGAAGAGGATGTCATGTACTGCCCTATGAGTTGCCGTTGTAATGGGTTGAGCTGGAGGTTCTGTATGGGTGCCCTTCTAGTGAGCAAAAAACCCCAAAACAAAACAGAAAAAAAGAAAAAAAGGAAATTTAGGGTTCCCCTGAGTCCAACATACTGAAGTGCAGAATAGGGTGCCCTTTCAATGAAAAAAGTGTCCTATAGGGTACAATGTATGAGAGAAAAACATGGTGTAGTGCCCTTCCAGTGAAGAACATGAGATACTTTGTCCTATAAGAAGTCTTTAAGGAAATCATTAGAGCATTAGAGTATTCTTTATTCAAAATGTGTTTACAACCCTTTAGCTTGGATTAACGTGCACTTGTAGAGAGAGAGACTAGCATTGGGTTTACCCTATGATTACAGAATGCTAAGAAGATATAGAAAATTGAAGACAATACAAGGGGATCTGCAAAATGCAGCTACATGCAGCAAGGGAGGAGAAGAGAGAGAGAGAAAGGTATGTTTGCATTAGCCATTAAAAATTAGATAGGATGTCCAGTAGAAGTTAAACCTGTGCCTGGGCATGTTAAAAAGTTTAAGAAATTTATCCTGTCATGAAACTGTTATGCAATCTGGAAGATAACCTTTTGAGTTGTCCTGCTAACAGAGAAACAAACGTCGAGGACTGAAAACATCTTTCTTGGTAGGGGTAAAAACATACATGACAAAGGCAAGACAGCTAGTGCAGTTGTAGTGCTCTATTTCAGTGCCTTACCACCCCGAATAACTGGAAAGGCATGACAAATGACATAGCTGCCTAGGCTGTCAATTTTATGACATGAAGGAAGACAGTATTGTCACTGAACTTAGGGTGTCCCACACTTCCTATGCTCTCCCTATCAGCAATGTCCAAGCTCAAAGCTGACAAAATTCCTCAAAATAAATGCTACATTGCCAGTAACAACTGCATCAGTCGAATGATTCTCCAAACTGAAGCTGATCGAGACCAAGCTTAGAAACAGATGTGGAGAAGGAAGGCTCTCAGATCCTCTGCTGCTGTCCATTAAGAGGGACATCCCAATTGGCCATATCGAGGTAATAAACATTTACAAACTTATGACCAAAAGAATCTTCCTTTGATTTCACCGATCTTGCTTCTCGCTTCCCTGACTAGACTGCTAAAAACAGTTATTTGTCAGAATGTTAATAGTTCTATGTTTTTACTATGGATGTGCTTGAGAAATAAACTTTTAAGACATTACCCACTCCTTGTATTTTATTACAGAGATGTTTGCAAAATAAATGTTTAAAAAGTAAATCATTTTAATACAGAGGTGTTTTCTTTATATTCTGAATCACCCCATGAAATGTTAATCTTAATTGGGGATGTAGCCTTTTTACAAAATATGCATTGTTGTTCTCTGCTGACGGGGGCCCATTGAATGTATCAGCCCCTGCCGCTCAGACAGCCTGAGTCCACCACTGGTTTTTAGCCTGTGCACGTTTCAGAATTTGCCACCTGACTTGTAGGCAGCCTAACCACATATGACTTAACTGAAGTCTTACTTTTTAATTAGGAATCTACTTAGCTGTCTTACTTATAATGATTACAAGTCCATTTTACGCCTTCTTTGCATGGATCTGGTAGGTTATTTTAAGGAATATTAGCTGGCAAGAAGTGTTAGCTCCAGGTGTTGCTGCAGTGAAGCTAACTGTTAGCCAGTTGATACCAGAAATAAACATGGGAATAGAAATAACTTGGAGCATATTGTTGAACTTTCTTTTTACCCAGCATCTCATTTCTGCTTTTAAAATTCAAGCTTGTGAGTGGTGATGGGTGCTGCCATAACATATGTGGTTAAGCTTTAAATTGGCCACATACTGTATGCTTCGAATCCATTCTCTCAGCTTTGTACGGTACAAAATTGTGTTGTGCGGCTGGCATTATTCAATCTTGATCTCCAGATTGTGATGTTTTTCCAAGCAGTTGCTGTAGTTGGAGGCCTTTGAGGCACAAACCAATGTTGCACAGTGTTACCACCAGAGGGGGGTTGGGTGGAGACGCCGCACTCCAGGTGGGCTGAGTTGCACCCCCTTCGGCGCTCTGCCATGTCTCAAGAAGGACGAGGGCACAATAAATGGTTCCAGACCAAATATAGCCTCCCAAACCTCCTGCCTCAAGGATGTAGCCCAAAGGCCAATAGAAGATTGGAAACAGATGAAAGAAAGGAACTTAGGTGGGGCTCTTGGTTGCTGTTATGAAACCCAGCTGGTTGAAAGCAGTTTCTTTAGAATCTAAGAAATATTTTTTGTTAAAAGACCCAATAGACTAAAGCTTCCTTTTTTTTTGGATATAAACACTTGGACATGTATAGACCTGAAACTGTACATGTGTGTGCTTTTCATGTGTTCACACTCATTCAAGAGTGGGTTTCCATTGCCTGAGTAGCCCTCCAGCTCTTGACTTGTTTGTTGACAGTATTAAACAAATGGTCAGAAAGCCCATTACTCAGGGGGGAATGAAGTGAAACTGTGTGTGCAAGTGCGCACTGTATATATGTGTGCGTGTTCTTATGTGCATGGCCCCACCCTAGCCCTGCAGGTTTCTCTGGGGTTTCTTGTCACCCTATGTCTTGGAGGTGAGAGGGCGGGTGATAATTGAACACTCCCTGGCACTTTTAACAAATGTATTGAAAGGAGGAATCGAAAAACCTGTTAATGAGATTTCCCTCCCCGGGCAGTGCTCAGGGTTATTATTCTTATAATTTTCTTAATCTAATGAATTACTCAAAGTTTATTTTCAAATGTATTTCTCCCACTCGCCCTATAGGGCTCCTGTTTTATTAGCCTCTGTTCCTCAGCAGCACACAAACTAATAAATCAATTTACAATGCTTTGGAGGAGGCCCCTATTGAGACTATTGAGCATTCAAGATATCTCAAACCAAACGAATGGTAAGACAAGGATTCATGGAGTACAGCGTGAACGATGGAACAGCACTGGCCCAGTACCAAGGAGCACATCTTTGTACTTGGGTTTGTTTACCTCACAAGATGGCTCCTGGCTTAGGGAATGGACCATGAAAATGGCTGCTCTCTTGTGCCTGCAGCACTCTATATAGATTGGAGTTTTTCATGTGACTGTTAGGCTGCTGGGATATACACCCCAGGGGATGTGCTCTCATTAAGAACAGTAGCTCTGGGCACTTTTGCACTGCTTCCTGTGGCCACTGACCTCCTTTTCACCCGAGGGCTTGCAGCTACACCACAGCTCTGCTTTTTGGTCTCCTTGTCACTCCCAACACCCTAGGGTTGTCACATGACTCAAGTGACTCCTGACCTGCCTGGCCTCCTGCAACTCCTCCCCTCCTATTGGCGGGGCGAGTCGGTTAAAATGATCACAGACAGCGTAAGGGTCACATGTGTCCCCCCCTCCCCAAAATGGCGGCTATGTCCTTGGGCTTTTGAAGGAAGAATTTTCCGAGCTGACAGTGTTAAAACATTGTGTCAGAAACGGCCAACCTTATGTGTCTTCTTAAAGCAGTACAGCTGCAATATTATTCATGTGGAAAAAGTTTGAGCACTACTGCATAACTGAGCTAAACGTCCATCATTCCTACAATAGTCACTGAGAGCAAATTAGTGATAGAAGACACCTGTCTTGTTGGAGTTTTACCTTGAGTTCAAGCAAACACTGAGTCGTGCTGCTTGGATGGACACAAGCAAGATAATAACATTGCTTCGTCACCGTCCTCCCTGAGCCATTTCTGCAGCCTTTTCCTCCATGTTATGGTTCATTTTAGCCACAAGACACAACCAGGTTGTGAGGAGCACCTAAAGGTGATCTAAGATCCCGACTAGGTTGTTAATCATTGATCAAAAAAGCATTACTGTGGACTTCGGGCATTGTGTGCCTGAAGTGTGCAGAGAAATATCAATAAAAACCCCCTTGATCTTTTTTTAATTAAAGGCTACAAGCCTGATGCTCTCTGTTGCTGTTGTACTTCAAACTTTAATCCTAATTTTCATTGTCCATTTTATGAACAAATTAAGAAGAAATAAGCAAAATTTATAAGCAAATGCTCACATACACAGTATGTGAAGGGGTGTGATTTTAAGTGATATGCTGTGGGGTGGCCCTGCATAACTGATTGGTGGATTGAGATATCAGACCCGTTCTCATCAGCACCACCCATACTTAGACCTGCAGGCGAAACAATTTTGTCCTCCACTAGTAAGCAATTAGATTATATTCAAACACACATACACACACAGAGCCTCCACAAACTGTATTCCCCCTATAAAGCGTTCTCCCTTCCTCAGTATGACACTTGCTTCCTACATATGTGTGAGTTTATGTTAACCCAAGGATGCGAGCAGACACACACACACACACACACACACGCACACACACACACACACACACACACACTCTCTCTCTCTCTCTCTCTCTCTCTCTCACACACACACCCTGTAGGTATAAGGTTCCAGTTGGTATATCTCTGTCTCTAAGCCCCAGTTTGATGCCCTAGTCTCATGGTATCCAACCCCCACTCTTTCTGCATCCCCTCAGGCTTCTCTCTCTGTGTGTATGTGTGTGTAAGATGGCTACTGAACCAAGAGGGCATTGTTTCTCTCCAGCAGGGTTTCATAATTGAACGTTCACATTTATGCACTCATTCAAATGGATACTAAAAGTAGAAGTACAGCACATAACCATGCTCAACACTTGAATTATCCATGGCTAAATTAAAACTCAAGATTAAACTCAAGATTATTGTTGTGAGGTATCATGCGCCAAATCACAAAGACATTTTTGTTGATGCACATGCAGGAGATAATTACACATGCACTGATTGGAGGCTTTCCACGGGAGGTGCAAACTCCAGTCAGACTGCATCAGGTTGTGTGTTTCTTAGGCACATGTGTGAGAGAAGCAGGGGAAAGAAAAGACAGCGGGCAGCAGGGACAAACCCGTCAGCCACTCAGATCACATCAGGTCTGTCGGGACACATTGGAGCACAGCGAGCCTGATGGGATATGCCCCCCAGGGGTGCGAAGCAGGCCAGATGACATACAGACACAGGGGCAGGCAAAGAAGGAAGGAAGAATAGAGGATGGCACCTCCTGCCTTTAATGCACAATATGCTCCAACAACATGTATGCAATTATGAATGGTAACCCTGACTACATTATGTACTAATTAAACAGTAACACCATGCCATCACAGGCGTACGCTTACATACAGTCACATACACTGAGGCATGCAAGTAAGCATGCACTCTTACTCCTAACACACACTCACAAACACACGTACATGCATGCATGCTTAGTGATATCGCCATAAACATGTAGCCTGGATCTCACACCAGATAACCTACATCTTGAACAACATGGCACATATGCTAATGTGAAACGTGAAGGCATGATGTTTATGAGCTGCACACGATGCATATGCTTCTGCGTGTGGGTAAATGCACAGACACGCTTGGGTACATATGTCCGCAGGGGCAAAATGGGAAATAGACACTTCTCTCCATGCCTGTTCTTTAATTGGGGCATTTATTGTTTTGTGGTGGTGTTTACTTCATTAAATTAAGGCACATTTCGGAAATGCAGCATGTTTCAAGGTTTATATAAGCAAAATTATGCTTTCAGCCATTAAGTTGCAAATTAACATATCTTTATGACTGTGGGATATGCCAGTTGAAGATGCTTTTACATTTTCACACTAATCAACTTGACTTTAACATGTTGGATTTCAGTTTGATTTGCTTTCATCGCAAATATTGTTTCCCCCCCTGGCTGTGTGTGTCTGCACGTGTATTTGAGTGGAGCTGTGTTAGTCTATGTGTGCATGTGAGTGTGTGTGTATGTACGCTTGTATGCTTCTGTTAGTTGTCCATGGCACCTTCATGTCAGCCCAACTGTTCTCTTTCTTAGTAAATCTGAAGATGTGTGAGGAGGGGGGTGTTACAAGGACAAAATGAACTAATGTTGAATATTCCGTATTGGTTTTACTGTAATTCTTTTCTAATTCTTAGTTTATTCAATTTCATCTCCTTGAGGCTGGTAGGTATGGAAATGAGGTCTGTTCTTTTTTTTCTTTTTTTTTTGCCTGTGTAAATTGCAGCTATCACCTCAAGCCTTTTGAACAAGATTACCCAGATGGCCTTGCGTGGTGTGCCTGAAGTTTTATTTTCCTCCTTTGCCTGCTTTTCCTTCTTGGCTGCAGGGGAAAGGAGAGGGAGCTGGGAAGCCTCCTGAAGGCTCTGGGCAAGGCCAGGAGGCAGCAGCTGTGGCAAAGAGAGATCTGGGGGAAGAAGAAGAAGAAGAAGAAGAAGAAGAAGGAGAAGAAGAAGAAGAGTGAGTTAGGGAGGGAGTGCTGGGGGGTGGATGAGACTGGTGCAGGGGGCGTTGTTGTATGCATGTGTGTGAAAAGGAGGGGTGGTGGTGGGGGGGACGACACTAAAATCTAAAGCTGAGAACACCAGCCATTATGAACACTACCCCCTACCTGGCTTGGCTGTCAAGGGGACCGGAATAACCCTTGGAGTACTCAAAGAGGGGGCTGGTGGAGTGGGTACACTCTGTATGGGAACAGGAAGAACTTGGGGGGTGCGCACATGAACATGTGTTTTGAGTAAGGTGTTGTTTGCAGATACAGCAGAGTGTGTCCCAGTGTAAACATGGCATTACCACATCACCAGTCACATTAGCAATGCTTACAATTCAAAAAGCTCAAATCACACCCTTAAATGCCAGGATTTGGTGAAAAAGCATGATAAATAGCAACCTCCTGCCCAGGTGATCATTGTTGTGCGAGTGGTGGGATTTATCATTGGGTTTCCACTCACCGTGCCCTGGACATAATCTGCTGCTGGTTTTCTGCCCCGAGGAAGAATATGATTTTAATACATTAAGGTGGTGCAGAGATAGAGAATTATGCAGAGTTAAAGTGTTCACCTGTTTATTATTCTAACATGCAACAGCCTCCATCCACACTAATCTCCAAAAGAACACACCCAACTCCCAGATTGCTGATCTTGGCTTGGAGGCAACAGTGAAAGGAGATTCTCACCTGAGATAAGGTGAGGAGAGGAGCAGGAGGAGAAGGAGGATGAGGTGGAGCTGCATATATCACTTAAAATATACTCACAAAAAGACAACATTAGGGGAGCAAAGCTGACAGGAGACAGTGATGTTCCATGTCTTCCTCCTACCTGACACCCATTCACTAGACATTTCTCTTATTTAGTGCACACACGTGCAGGTACTGTGCTGTTTGTCAGAATATTGAATATAGTTGTTCATACCAGCGATATGAAAAATAAATGTCTCAACATGCAACCTGTATGGTCAGGCTTTTCCTCATATTTAACTGTGTTGTTGAATCAAAACCACCCACCACCCCCCGTTATTTCAGCAACAGCTTCTCAGATGCTGCTGCCAAAGAGTCAATAGTAGGCTATCACTGTTTGTTTTCACTCCCTCCATTTGTTTGTTTTTTTAAGGTTTTGCTCTCCATCATAATGAATCACTTTTTTCATCTTGTTCTTATTTATTCTCATGGCTGGAGGTAGAATGTGGTGGTTGATGAGGGGCTGAAATGAACTGAGCCTTAGCCTTAGCCTGGGGGCTAGCGCATATCTTAGCATAAGTGATGGCCAACCGGAGGGCTAGAGCCGAGCTGAGAGCGCCCCCAGGACAGCAACTCTGACAGATCATGTATTTATAGGTCTGTTGAAAGACCTCTATTGTGTCCCACATAGCCTCAGAGCACGTCTGTCCTCTGTATTATAATAAAGCCGCTGGCCTTACCACTATGATGGATGGGTGGCCCTCGAATGGCAAGCTCCAGAATCATTAGAGCACTCCTAACATGCAGGTCTACCCATGTGAAAGGCTGGTGCAGGAGGGGTGTGTGTGGGGGGGAGGGGGGGTTGCTACCGGTGAGCAGTACAGTACAGTTGAGACCTTTTAATCAAGGCTAGGTAGCCCTTATTAATTCTTAGCCAAGAGAGGGAGGGAGTGAGGGAGGGGGCAAGTTTGCTGATGCTTTTGCCAAAGGATACATTTGCAATTATCTCAGTGGCTTAAAACGCCCTCCAGGCTTTTTCAATACAGGTTAGAGTGTGGCATCTATAGCATTTACAGGCAGCTTCACTGGTCAGATTTCATTGCTGCTGAAAATTTCACCAAAGCCAGCATTCCATCACACCTCCACTGAGCCATATACCTTCAGTGTATAACCGAGCACAGCATATACTGTATAAATTAGGAGATTTTGGAGAAACTATTTGAAAAAATAGAAAAGAAAAACAGAACTTGCTTAAATATGCTTTGCAGCTAAAAAAAAAAAAAAAAACTTGACTTTTCTGCGCCTTAAGCCTCACAAGCAGAGTGGTGTTTGAGCTGTTTCCCAATCTCATGTTCTCCTGTTACCTCTGGAGTAGAATATAAATGATACCCTCTCAGTGTACAGTGTATGCCAAGGGGCCTGCAGCGACCATAGTCCGGTCTAAAATTCTTCACTGCAAGCGCACCATAACTCAAGGCCTGACTGATAAATAAACAATGGAAAGCACAGCATCCTGAGGAGCATTACCTCAAATCCTCCACTTGGAGCACTGTCATACATTACAGACCAATCTCCATCAGGTGAGTAGTGGGTCTGATGAAGCATGGTGTATAAAATCTTGACAAAGATGGCAAGCCAAGAGTAGCCCTCTGGGGTGGAAATACACACTCGGGATCTTCATTAATTTCTCATAATTAAGAGATCTGACATGTTTTAATGGTGGTAAAGATTGACATTTTGTCACTTTATTAGTCATGGAGAGTACTACATAAGACAGTATACAACACTCGTTGTATACTGTGGATCTGAAGAAGTCAAGTCTGACGATTGAAGACGTCTGAATGTCTGACGTCTGAAGATTGCATGAGTGACATCAACCCTGGCGTGAAAATCTTGGAGTGGAGTTTGAAAGACTTCATCATCAACCATTAAGGAGCCATTAGGGAAGTGTAAGAGTTGGTGTTTTTGGGACTAAAAGTTGTGATATTTCTGGTTCTATGGCATCACTTTGATCATTTGTTTGAAATGTGTTTCTTGCAATACTTAATCCCTGGAGCATTCTTTTAAAAATTAAAAACAATTTGAGGACTCACAAAGACTAAAAGGCACGCTCCGATGAATCAAAAGACCACTGTTGGCTTATTTGTCAATAGCCATCCACCTCTGTTGTTGCTTTACTATCCAAGAAACTGTGCTGCTGCCAAATATCTTGTATGGCTGAGTTGGCAAAACCACAATGGAGGTTTCCAAAGTTTACTGTGTTGAAATAATCTGTTAAACATTAAATGTGGATTATTGCAAATTGCCTTGGGCTTGTACGAAATAGAAAACATGAAGAACATTAAAGATTATGTGTTAATATGGTACTGCAAAGACAAAAGTACAGCATATTTCACAAGGACTGAGTGCAACCTTCTATTCAAACACATCCAAGCCTGAGGACCCACACATTACAGGTGTTGAGCTCCACTTTTTCTATTTGGGCTTGTTCAATTTTACACTCGGATTTTCTATAACTCAAGCAAAGTCACTGTGACATATTATTCTACTAGCGAGTGTCCATTGAGATATATCCTACCAGTGATTGTCATCTAAGAACATTTAAAGCCCCTAAGACTGTGCAGACATTCTCATACAGAGGAACTAATTCTTCCACTAGAAATAATGGCTAGAAATACAGTATATGGCCATTATATTATAATAAAGGTATTTATGAGCCTTCAATCTCACAGCCTCACTATGAGATATCTTTGAAAATTTGAAATCAGCTCCTGAGGCTGAGGAAGGGGGAGGGAGGGTGAGAAAGAGAGAGAGGAGAGAGAGAGAGAGAGAGAGAGAGAGAGAGAGAGAGAGAGAGAGAGAGAGAGAGAGAGAAATGGCAAGGGAGAGATGTGGGAGTTGTGTTTTGCTTTTTCGCCATGGGTTACATTTATAATTATCTTGCTGGCATAAAATGGCCAAGAGGCTTTTTCAATAAAGGTAGGAGGCACCTACAGTACAGAATATTACCTACAGATCAACACAGAACAAGAGAGAAGGCTGCAGACAGAAAAAAGGTAAAAAGACTTAATACAGAGTGCAAAGTATATCATCTAATAAGTGTGTTTAGTTAGGACATTCATTAGGAATAGTAGCCAGTGCTTGCACTGTGCTATGCAACTGAGCATTGTGAGGGCTGATGATTTGAAGACGAGGTAAATGAGTCCATCCACTGACCTTCACTTGTGGTGAGTAAGCAGAGCTGGGGAATGAGGGAAAGATGGCCACAGCCACTTTCTCCAGGCCCTACTCTGCCTTTTGATGACTGGAAATAATCACTATAAGAGAAAGCGAGTGAGAGAGACATGATCACAGACACACCACAGAAAAGAGGAGGATCTCAAATTACTTTATTCTCCTCGAAACCCCTGTCCTCTAAAGGACTGAAGTCAGTTTCTTAATACCATTCATCTTTTCTCCAACAGGCTGTGTCCTGAGAGGAGGATATCTCTAATTCCTTTTCAAGTTAGTGTGAATCCAGGAAGTGAGAAGAGATAGGGGTTGACGGGGTCTCATTATACTCAGGCTGCCCCACAGGTAACAAACTTAAAATCACATAGGGTGCACAAAAAGTACTGAATTTTAAACTAAACACATGTTCATTGTCTCTCTTCCACCACCACCAAATATATTTTATTTTATTTTATTTTATTTTATTTTAAGAAAACATTGTCACCCATCTTGATTCATTGTAGCAAACTAAACTTGCCTCCCAAAAATCTCTGCTAATATGTGTTAAACACTGGGCCTTTTTTGCAAAACTTTGATCAGAAAATTGATACCACTCTGATGCCTGTATGATAAATATGAAGCTACAGCAAGCAGCTAGTTAGCTTAGCTTAGCACAAAGACTGGACACATGGGGAAACAGCTAGTCTGGCTCTGTCCAAAGCTAACACAATTGGCAAACCAGCAGCTGTAAAGCTTGCTAATGAACACAATACATCTTGTCTTGTTTCTGTACAAAAACTGAAATGTAAAAACTACAAGTTTTTACGATGGGTTACATGCTTGATTTTAACCAGCAGAGACTCCAAGAAAGAAAGAGAGAGTCCGGCATGTAACCCCACGTAAAACACAACCTGTTGTTTTTACGGAGCCAGGCTAGCTGTTTCCCCGTTTCCAGTCTTTGTGCTAAGCTAAGCTTACTAGCTGGTGTCTGTAGCTTCATGTTTATTGCACAGACATGAGAGTGATATTGATCTTCTTATTTAATGCAAGAAAGTGGAATTAGCATGTTTTCCAAAATATTGAGCCATTACTGTAAAGGTATGGAAACTATATGTTTTAAATACTTATCAGGTAGTATGTTGCTCTTTTGAAATGGTCAATAATGTGAATTTGTGTAAAATTTGAAAGAAATTATGGCATGTGTTGTAAGTTGAATGTTGGAGTCATTATATTTCAATCTGTTAAGAATATGATAAATAGTATTTAGCGCCTTTCTAGTCTTCCGACCACTCAAAGCACTTTTACAATACATGTCAACATTCACCCATTCACACACACATTCATACGCTGATGGCAGAGGCTGCCATGCAAGGTGCCAACCTGCTCATCAGGATCTAATTTAATGCACATTCACACACACACTAACACACCGCTGGCACAGCCATCAGGAGCAATTTGGGGTTCAGTATTTTGCCCAAGGACACTTCACATGCAGACTGGAGGAGCTGGGAATCAAACTGCCGATCTTCCGATCTTCCGATTAGTGGACGATCCACTCTACCTCTTGTACCACAGCCACCCCATTGGGCAGTATATCACTACTAAAGTTATGCTTCATTAGTGATATATAGCCTTAAACATGTGAGTGCTGAGCTTAATTTAATTCTGTTAACTCTGATGCTTTTAGTATTGGAGTGTCTGATACCTGCTCCATGAACACTGCTTAATGACTCCAGCACTGAAATTTTGATTGCATGATTGAGGCAAAGCGTGTAGCTGTGGACCACTCACAGTTGCACCTCTAGCCTATGAGAATAGCAGTCAGTCAAAAGGGAATCTAGGGCAAAGAGGCCTGAAAGGGAGACATATAGCATAAACCGCAGATAGCCAAAGAAAGTGGAGATTCTGCCAAAAGGGATGAAGACAAGACGACAGGGCTCCGTGTGGGATTTCACTTTGGATTTTGGCCCTGCAGGGATATGTGGAAGCACAACTGACAGGACTTGCGTGGAGAAGTCGGCTCTATTCAGTATAACTAAGTAAAGAATGCCCCATGTAGTCACTGATGCACCAGCATAAATCCTCCAAGGTACAATATTGCCTTGGTAAAGTTAGCTTTACCTTTCTGGTTGTAGAGAGCTAAAAAAAACAGAACTACATAATAAAAAAGAACATTCAGGATACTAGAAATAATCTTAGGGTGTAGGATAGATGCTGTAAATTCACATTACTAGCTAATTGCTGTCCTTGGAATGCAACACTGTGTAGGCAAAGCAAATGTGTAAGCAGCCCCTACAGCGATGTAAAAACAGTGAACAGACACCATAACAACTTTAGTTGAGATTTATTTCACATTTTTTGCTACATTCCTCTTTACTCAAATCTAGGGAGCATAGGTGGGTCAGTCATCTTAGAAATACTTTATATCCAACTTCATATCAATGTGCTACAAGTAAAAGTGATCTTGGATTGGGTAGTACAATAAACTGTAATCTGTTCAGTCATGTCTGAGGCAACAAATTTGCTTTAAAAAGATTCAATGTAAAAAACACAAACACATATACAATGAAAAAATTTACAGGTCATGACTCAGAGGAATATAATGATCCAATTATATAATTCCCAAGGTAGCACATGGGGGTTAGTAGTTCATACTCCCCAATGAGGCAAAGGGTGTGACATAATAATTTACTAAATTATTTTCTTTACTGCGTATAGAATTGTCTTTGATGTTAAATTTTGATGAACTATATTTTATGGCATAATCCAATAAAATAACTTCCATTAAAGTAAAAAAAAAAAAAACACTTCATTGGTATCACAATATTCAACATCATGTTAATTGTGAAAAAAGATGCTTTTTTGAAACTAACTGTGTATGACAACTGAGACATTCTGTACTGTAAGCAACACATTAGTGACCTTTATACAACGAGGGATTAAAACAGATTTAACCAATTTGCCAGTGAGACAGAAAAATCAAGTCACTGGTGACAAGCTACCGTATGCAACATACTATATCAGCAATAAAAGCCTTTTTTAAAATTTAGATGGGGGAAATCATATTCAACCTAATGTAGGCTCCAAGTTTTAAAACAAACTTCATTTGGGGATCCAGCATATAAATCCTTTTTAAATTGGTTTATGGGGGCTAGACAATCACAAATGTCCTTGCAATCTCAAACTTATCAAATGTCTTGTATCTTCTTATGGCAAAAATCTCCTGTTGCACCTCATTTTTTTATTCTCTAGATGGTTCTCAAGTTTAAGAAAACAAAAACATCAACAAGGAAACAAAGAAAAACAGAGTCCACAGAGCTCTGCAGCGTTGAGCATTTGGCTGCCACAGAAAAGTCTAGCACCTCCTACTGCTCGGGAGGTTTCTAGTCCAGCTGCTCTTGCTTTATCCTATTTGAATTGGGTCCTCGCTGACTTGTCCTCCTCAGTTCCCTTCTCAGGACGTACTCGCTGAATTGGGATGAGTCCACGCCTCCGCCACAGGAACCAGCAATCTCAAAGCCACGTTGTTGCAGACGCTCTAGAACCTGGAAAAAGATGACAATAACAATACATGGCATCAATCATAGAAGGAAAAGCATCATTAGTACTTTTATTTTAGCATTCTGGGGACAGGCAGTGTCCTTAACTAAGACAAGTAATTCATGGAGGTCTTCCAGTCATGATAAACTGTGTATGTATGCTAAAACGTTAATACAACCTCTAACCTTTTGTTTAGTACCGCAATGCTGGAAAGCATATAATTTGAGAATTCTCCACAACTCTTCTGTGCTGCCGAGTTAGTGCTAAGTCTAGCATTGGAAACAGCTTTGGGAGTAAGCTGTAGCAACATACGGCCTGTGACGGGAATTTGGATGAGACTTTTGCAAAACCAAGAGCCTCTCATTTTGCCTCATGCTTCATTTTCATTGTTTTCTGGTGTGTATGTGTGTTTGTTTGCGTGCAGTGTGTGTGTGTGTGTGTGTGTGTCATGTGTTCGTGATCTCGCTCTGAACCACCCAGACATTTCCTGAAGAAAGGCTTTCCGTTTGTTGAGCTGTCGTTATCACGTTTAACTGTGATTGGCACAACTGTCTTAGAGCTATGAGGGCAGTGATGTGATTGTCTGGGAGAGTATTTAATAATCACCACACCCGGTTATCTATATTCACCTTCCCTCAGAACTTTTGCATGTTGCGCTGCTGCATATACATAAACCAAAATAGCAGGCGCGCATGTAGACGCCCACACAATCCATGCACTTAAGACCTACCACCTTCTGCTTGTCGTTGCACTTGCACGGTTAAAATAGGGCCCTAAGAGTTATTTTGAGTCTGGCTCAAGATGGGTTTTTTTTATCTCTATAATGCTAAAGATTGAAACCTTTACAGCAGCTACATTTTTAGATTGAAAGTAGAGTCAAACTGTGGAGGGCGACGTAACTGCTGAGGTTCTTTGTAGGCTGCACTGCAGGTTTCAGTTGAATTTTCATGGAAATACATTACATTTGCTAAATTGTTCATCAAGCTTTTATCAAAACAGTTAAACCTAAGTCCTGCATTAGCAGACTTAAAATACACATATCTGCGTTTACGTTTAATAAGTGAAAATATTGGGCTTTCACTAAGTTTACCCACGTGTCAAAACCACTGGAATGCTTTTCTCACTTTTCTCCTTACCTTACCAGGTGTTTTCTGTCTGTTTGCATCCTCGGCTGATATATAGGCTGTCATCAGCATGACAACAGCGATGATGAGTCAGTGATTTGGTGAGGGGTTGGGGGGAAGGGGGGTTGTAGTGCTACTTCTAGGCAATGTTGACAGACCTGTTGCACTTGAGGAACTTGAGAAACTTTCTCTGATGTTTCTCTCACTCTGCTTCATGCTTATACACATACATCACATCCACACAGTCACCTGACAATTATTTATATCAACTATTTAGTTGTGGCCCGGTATGAAGTTAAACTAGGATCTCAGTGACTGCATGCGGTCAAGAATGGTGCAATAGTTTAGCTGTCTTGTGCATATAAGGCATGAATGGATTTAACATGGCACGTCACCAGCTGTCACACCACAAGTATGCGCTATTTTGATTTGAGATTGCGTGTTTGCAATCCACCCAGATAGCAAAATTGCTGTGGCCCAAATCCAG